>NC_064926.1:274901683-275204027 GCF_023897955.1 Schistocerca gregaria
CAATAAAACAGTGTATGCTCTAAAGTTTAAATACGTGTTCGAGAATTATTCATGAAGAGTTATATTGAGGAAGAATTATTACTGAATTTTTCCAAGATATTAATTTTTAGAAGGGTTTGATTTCGATTTCTGAATCTTAAAAGTTTTACAGTCTGATTTCAATATGGGAAAAATAAGATAACTTGCAAGAATATAATTTCCTAGAAGAAACAAACGACATTTAAGTTTAAAAATTTGCGCAAACCAGTTGGACTGAGTGATGTAATTTGGCACAAATGACTCAACTGAAGGTGTTTTAATTACAGTTTCGTTCAAGAATCTTTTATAGAGAACTTCAAAAGAACTTAAATAATTTTTTTTGAAATGTTTTGTAAGCGACGTAGGTGTGCGAAGTCTGCACATGGTCATATTTCAAACAAAAATCATTTAGTCATACGCGTTGTTACACTACCGTACGTAGCGTTTTTGTTTTGCATGTTGGTAGTCTGACAGCTATCGGTTTATTTAAAGATTGTCATATTTTATTTGTAATTCACTATTGTTATTTGAGTTTATATATTGCCAATTGTCTCATTTGAAGTTGATGAGTAGAGCTTGGGTGCTGGAAAACGAAGTGTCAAGTAGAGAAATCGGAACATTTCCGACCTATTCTCCTGTTTGACTTCAATAGAGGGGTGACAGCAGCGGAGGCAACCAGACACATTTCCGCCCTGTATGGGGACGGTGCCTTCGGATAAAGCACGGCAAGCACGTTTTAAGGAGAATCAAGTAGACAATAGTAACTCTCCCGTTTCAAGTAGACCCTCGCAGTCTGATGATTTTCCAAATGCATTAATTTACAATGATCCACTTCAGTGTACTCTACACCTGGCAATTGTGATAAACTCCGATCTTTCCACCAACGTACGATATTTGTATGCACTGAAGGGGTATGGGTACCACAACCGCTAAGCCTAAATGGCAGAACTCAGGAGGTGGCCATATGTGCAGCTCTGCTTGCACGTCATCAATTGACTCGTGAACAACACCGACCATTCCTATCCTGTATGGTTACTGGTGACGAGAAACACCCTCTTTATGCCAACGTAAGGAAAAGAAAGGAGTGGCTGGGCCCAAAGAAAGCAGCGACTCCCCGTACACAGACCTGCACGCATTCATAAAAGATAGTGCCATGCATCTGGTGGAACAGCGACGGTGTAGTGTAATGCGAACTGCTTCTCCGAGGCGTAACCCTCCTGCAGACATTTATTGTCAAAAACTAAGACGTCCTGCAGACGATCTCCAAGAACAATGAGCAGGAAGACTGAAGTGATGCTACTTCACGATACTGGCACCCCGATTTCTGCTCGACTGTCAAAAAACAAGATACATGAGTTGGGTTGAGGTGTCATTCCACACCCACCACATTCACCTGATCTTGCGCCCTCAGATTTTCATCTTTTCCACTCCCTATCTAACAACCTTCCAGGAGCTTCATTTTCGGATGAAAATGCGTTCCGAACACGGCTCGACAAGTTCTTCGTCTCAAAACCACGTGATTTCTACAATAGCGGAGTCTAAAAGTTACTCCAGCGTTGGCAGACTGTTGTAAATAGAGAAAGTCTCTCTTGTGCTTGTTAAACTTATGGAAAAAGCTACGAATTTATGCACCAACCCAGTATCCGTATGGAATGTAGCCTTATATGGAAGTGAATTGTGCTAGATAAGCTGTTGAGACAAGAAAAGAACGGAAGTTTTCAAATGTGGTGCTACAGGAGGATGTTGCAAATTAGATGGAGATGTCGAATAACTAATGAACGGGCTCTGAATCAAACTGGGGAAAAAGTAAATTCCTGACAGAACTTGACTAAAATAAGGGATCGGTTGGTAGGACAAATCCTGAGGCATCAAAGAATCGTAAGTTTGGTAACTGGAGGAAGTGTAGGGAGAGAAAATTGTAGAGACAGGTAAGAAAGATTCAAATGGATGTACACTGCCTGACAAAAATGGGAAGTACTCAGAACGGAAGCAGGAAACGAAATGAAACGTTCTGCGTTGACAGGGTATGTGATGTTATTTCAGTGATTACAAAATCAAGTCAGATCTACAGAGACCTTGGCAGCACGAGCCCACTTATCAGTATGATGTTGCACACTCTCTGGACTGCATCCATGCTCCAATTCGAATGGGAAGGGTCTCATAAACACGTAGCATCCTCTATTGAGGCAAGCTGGCCTCCAAGTGTTGCAACTGGTCCTCGATCTGCTGAATACTGTTATTGAGATGGAGTTCATGTCCAAACTGGTCCCATACACACTCTTGCTGATCACGAGAGTTACTAGACAACACTATTCCATAGACACCTGACACGTGTGGATGTTCTTGTCCCGTTGAAACATGCCTCCAACATACAGTTACTTAAGGTGTAACGCATGAGGGTGTCAGTGAGAAGACGTTGTGCTCTCAGAGTTCCCTCATTTCCCTACGAGCCATGACATAAAATCATACCCGATGTCTTCCATAACAATGACCCTAGAAGTGACACCACTGTCCTCTCCAAAACACTGGAAGAGTGGGACCTCTCTCCAGATCAACATCATAGTCACTAACGATGGTCATCCATGGTACTGCCGAATCACAATTTGTCGCTCAACACAATACGGCGCCATTCGTCAGCAGTACTTGCTTCCCAGTCATGGTACCACTCCAAATGCAGCTGTTCCTCTTGGGTGATAACGGCAGCCAGTGGATGGGGCGGTCATTCTGGCGGCTTGTAGTCTCTGATCAATGGTCAGGAATGGCACAGAATGCTGCAGAGTGTCCACTGCTTCTTCTCGAATGGCAGACTCGTATGCCAAGGGGCTACGATGTACCTGGAACGCAATACAGTGATCCTCCCTTGCGATGGGCAAACTTGATCGATCGGAATTCTGACGACGAGCATGCCCACCCTCATGTACCCATGCATTCTACCATCAGGACACTGTCACGTTCGAATGCCACTCAAATCCTAATATTGCACGATTCGGTCAGTTGGGCAAATAGAGTTCCTTCCAAACGCTGTCAGTTGCTGATAACGTTGTCTCACATGAGCCGCCTTCACAGTGAACACTCAACGTTTGATGCTGTTTGCGCCGCTTACACATCCTACCAGGTCTGGTAACAACACTAAACACGATCACCAGTAATGCAATCTAGTGACTTTTCGAGCTGTTCATAGATGGTTCAAATGGCTCTGAGCACTATGGGACTTAATATCTGAGGTCATCAGTCCCCTGGAACTTTGAACTACTTAAACCTAACTAGCGCAAGGACATCAGGCACATCCATGCCCGAGGCAGAATTCGAATCTGCGACCATAGCGGTCGCGCGGTTCCAGACTTAAGGGCCTAGAACCGCTCGGCCACACCTTTCGAGCTGTCACAGACAACTTTATCTCCAATCACTTACATACTCGCCGATAGTTTGTATGTCTAAGAAGTTACATTGACATCTTGCCAAAGCTTCTGGGTGCTCCAGGTTTTATGTCAGGCAGTGTAAGTCGCAATAGCGATGCAGAGATGAAAACTCTTTCGCAGTCTAGACTAGCGTGTAAAGCTGCATCAAATCAGTCTTTGGACTGAAGACGCAACACCAACAATATTCTAGAATAATAAAAGTGGTGGAAGTTGACCTCGGGAAAGATACGTTAGCGTTCCAGAGTAAGAAGAGTCGAGGCAGCACTGAGGTTACGATGCACCTCATTAATACATAGGTAAATCATGTTTGTCGCATATGTAGTTTTATAGAAAGCTGTTTACAACACTGACTCGACTTCAGCTTCTCTCAAGACAGCAGGGATAAAATACGACAGCAGAAAGTTATTCTAAATTTGGACAGGAACCAAATTGTAGCTGCATTATGTGAACAGTATGGAAGAGAAGCAGTAGTTGAGAAAGGATCCAGATAGGGTTGTAGTATATCATCACGCTTATTCAATCTTTATGTTCATTGAGCACTAAAGGAAATCAAGCAGTTTGGAAAGGGAATTAAATTTCAGGCAGTACAAATTAATACTTAGGTAACGGCATTATAATTCTAGTAGACATGGTAAAGAACTTAGGAGTTCAGTTGCATGGAGTGGATGTTGTATTAAGTGAGGTTAGAAGATTAATATCAACAAAAGTAAAACAAAGTTGATGGCAAGAAGTCGAATAAATCAGGCGAAGCTGAGGCAATTAAATAAATAAATCAGACACTGGAAATAATAATTGAACTTTGATATTTGGGCAGCAAAATGAAGCACAGCTTGTTGGAAGGCAAAAAAAAAAAAAAACTTTGCAGAAAAGAATTCCAGAATTTTCTAACACAACTTTAAGAATAATTATAAGGGCTACCAAGAACAATTTGTTTGATTCAAAGACAAAACAAGTGCGAGAGCCTTAATAATATTAAAAAATGTGAAATACTTGCAAAAGATTTTGATAAACGCTCAGTTGGCCAGACACAAGATTTACAACTCTGAAAAAAGCAAAACCTTTTGTGAAGATTCTGAACAGATAAACTTTCGAAATGCTCACAATGAAACATCACAAAATATCTGCAAATAGTTTCCAAAACAATTTAGATATTAGAAAAGATCCACAAAGAGTAGAAAGTCATCTTGGTACCCCCATTGCACAAGAAAGGTAATCAAAAGGCTAAAGGCTTCAATAACTATTGAGGAATAAGTCTTCCACCAGTTGCTTGTGAAATACTTTCAAAAACTCTAATGAAAGCAACACAGGAAACTCTTCACAAAAAATTTAAATGAATGATTTAAAAGGTGGTTCCTAATTTTGGCAGATATAAATTAGATGTAGGTTTCACAAACAACTGAATACTAAGAATATCGTTCAGTAAATTGGGGATTTCAAGAAACCATTTCAATTTGTTGACATGTAAAACAGTAAACAAAATATCTGAGAGCTTGGCATCAGCTTTAAATTTACAAATCCAGTATTAATTATTAATACAGCCATAGCAATATATTTGAAGTTTATGGGAGAAATCTCTAAGATCTTTAAAACAGATACAGGTATAAAGCACGATGGCCACTTCTCTCAAGTCCTATTCAGTCATATATTAGAAGCAACAGCAATAATTAAGAATTAGAAATTAAAAGAATAACAAATGTTACCAATAAAATGTGGAAAAACAAAAAATATATTGAAGTAAATTACATGAAATTTGTAAATGAGTTTGGTCCGTTACCTGAAAATATAGCAGGTACATTAAATAGAAATCTATCTCTTGGAACAGATAGCCAATAGAATAGGTTTAAGAATCTCTGGAAGGAAAATTAAATTTTAGTAACATAAAAATACACAAAAGTTTTTAACGTTACACAATGTACAAATACACAGGGTTAAAATATTATCTAGGAAGGAGCTAATTAAATATCTAAGAGCATATTTCACATAATGAGGAATGAAATGATACTTCATTACAATTTGATAGAAGGAATTCCCCTACGCAAACAAATATCTAGCGCAGAATCCATAGCCATACATATGACAAAAATGGATGTACATATGTATCTACGTTCCCCCTCTCTTCCTAAACCACTGAACCGATTTCTACCAAACTTGGTACACACATCACATACCGTTTAGAAAAAATCGCTGTGAAGGTGGCAACCACCTATCTATCAAAGGGTTTAGGGTACAGGTGAAAACGTAGGATAGCCCATTAAGCGCGAATTCCCATGTTTAGTCATCCAATATTTGAGTGTCAGAGCATATAGTCGCTTGTAACAAATTTTACACGTAACTGCAAACCTTTACAAAAGTTTTCTCGATGACGACCCCACAAAATGATGAAATGAAAAACCGTTTGTCGCTTGCTACATTTT
This sequence comes from Schistocerca gregaria, assembly GCF_023897955.1. Lineage (NCBI taxonomy): Eukaryota > Metazoa > Arthropoda > Insecta > Orthoptera > Acrididae > Schistocerca > Schistocerca gregaria. The sequence continues at coordinate 274,907,535 of NC_064926.1, forward strand.
CGCTATTCATGCAGTATTCATAAATTGCCACATTATAGCATAGCCTCCGGGGAGAAAAGAGAATAAATTAAACTATCGACAGTATATGCACTCTTAGAATAGTAATATGTGGTATTTTTGTCATTTGGTACAAAAGGGATGAACGCTTTTTGTTTAATTGTCTTCTTGGTTCTGGTGTTCTAGCTCACGGAAGTTTATTGTTCACGGTATGCAACTAATACAGTTATCTGTAGTAATACTAGTAATATTTTGAATATATATAAAAATAATTATTCAAAATTGTGTTTTGTCAGTCCCTGGCCAGTTTGTATAGGCTTATTGTTGTAGCGACGCCATTAATAATAAACATGATGTATGCTATTTTAGTAGTCATTTAATGCTAAAAGTATTAAAAAATGACCTCAACAAATACAAAATGGCGTCTTGTAATATGCTCCAATTAATTTTTAGCCAGAGGTACGGGTATATTAACAGTAATTTCTATAAATGTGTACGCTCCCCTTGCACATAGACAGCTGTTCTGGAGCATTAAACCTCGCAGAAAAAGTGATTAAGCATTGTGTATAATTAGCTTATCGCGTAATATTAAAGAAAGGTATTTTTTTAAACTCCATCGTAAGACGGATGTCTTCATGTTGGAATACGTATGAAATTTCTGGAAACAGCACCCTGAGAAAATTTAGCCGTGGCTTTTAAGAAACATAAAAGAGAATTTTTAACAAAACGTTTCATTCAATTATCATAATATCCTCTCTCATTCAAATAAAAAAAAGGTTACGTGATAACATCACGAATGACGTTTTAATTTATTACTTCTTTACTACTAATGGTATTCACGACACATTTTTCAGGCTGTAGCCACGTACCCCATAGACGTACCTGCAAAATGAAATCATTGTACGACATATAGTTCAGGAGAAACGACGTCATAAACACTGACATGCGTCAAAAAATTCCCGCATCGGGAATGACGTTTGATTTATTACTTTTTTACTACTGGCTCTATTCGCAACATATTTCTCAGACTGTACCCACGAATTTCGCTTTATGCAACCAGAAAAAAAATCAGTTTATGACATTTCAGGAGATGTGACGTCAAATATTGAGATTCTCGAAAAACTGCTGGATTATTCATGACGTTTTAATTTATTACTTCTTTACTACTAACTCTATTCGTAACAAATTTCGCAGACTGTATCCATAAATGCCGTTGAATGTACTTAGAAAAATAGATCACTGTGTGACTCGTAGTTCAGGAGATATGATGTCAAATACGCAGATCGTAGCCACATATACCATTGTATATACCTAAAAGTTATATCATCTTATAGCTCATAGCTCAGGAGATACGACGTCAAACATCGAGCTGCGTGAAAATTAAACAGCAAAGCGAAATTCGCTAGATATACAGGTGAAATGTTTTAAATACATATGGAAAGGAAGGTTAAACACAGGGAGCAAATAGCTATTTACAATTGGTGCAGAAACCAGAGGGCAGTTATAAGAGCGAGGGCACAAAAGGGAAGCAGTGGTTGATCAGGGAGTGAAACAGGGTTGTAGCCTATCCCCGATGTTATTCAATCTGTATATTGTGCGAGCAGTAAATGCAACATTTGGAAAGCAAAATAACTCATGATGGTAGAAGTACGGAGGATGTAAAATGCGAACTGGCGATGGCAAGAAAAGCTTTTCTGAGGATGAAAAATTTGTTAACGTCGAGTAGAGATTTAAGTGTCAGGAAGTCCTTTCTGGAAGTATTTGTAGGGAGTGTAGCCATGTATGGAAGTGAAACATGGACGATAAATAGTTTATACAAGAAGAGAATAGAAGGTATAGAAATATGGTGCTACAGAACAATGCTGAAGATTAGGTGGGTAGATCGCATATCTAATAAGAAGAGAATTGAAGCTTTTGAAATGTGGCGCTACAGAAGAATGCTGAACATTAGACGGATAGATTACGTTACTAATGAGGAGGTACTGAATAGAATTGGGGAAAAGAGAAATTTGTGGTACAAATTTCTCTCTCTCAATTTCTCTCAGAAAGGGAGACATTCTGAGACATCAAGGGATCACCAGTTTAGTACTGGAGGGAAGCGTGTGGGGTAAAAATGGTAGAGGGAGACCAAGAAATGAATCCCGTAAGCAGATTCAAAGGGATGTAGGTTGTAGTAGTTGCTCAGAGATGAAAAGGCTTGCACAAGATGGTGTGTCATGGAGAGCTGCATCACACCAGTCTTCAGACTGAAGATCACAACAACAACAACAACATGTGAAATGTATTTGAGCTAATTCACAGGTAAAAAGCTCTTCCTAAATCTCTGCAACGATTTCAACGAAATTTGTTACACATATTACTTACGATCTGGAAAGAAATTCTGTGGGGTTGTGAACCAGTAGCCTCCTACTGGGGCGAGCGTAGAGAGAGAAGAGGAAGATGGAGATGGACAGACAGTGAGGGGAAAGGAGGAGATTGGTACATGGACAGAGAGAGGAAGGAGACACACAGAGAGTGGAAGGAGATGGAAATAGAAGGGAAAAAGGAAGAGATAGACAGGAAGAGGAGAGGAAGAGATAAGCAGAGAGAGAGAGGGAGGAGAAGATGGACAGGAAAAGGGAAGTGTAGGAGATGGACAGAGAGAGGGAAGAGGAGGAGATGGAGAGCAAGAGAGGGAGGAGGAGATGGTCAAAGAGAGAGGCATAAGTAGGTGGAATTAGGAGGGGGAGGAAGACATGGACAGAGGGGGACGGAACAGGTTGAAAGAGAGAGGGGGAAGTGATGGACAGACAGAGGGGAAAGTGGGTATGAACACAGAGTGGTGGGGGTGGAGGTGACGTACAGAAAGAGGGATGGAGGAAGTTGACAGTGAAGGAGTGATGGAGGAGCTGGACAGAGAGAGGTGGACTGATAGAAAATCGGAATAAATACAGTAGAACCCCTCTAATCCGTCACCTTCGGGACCGGGACCATGGTCGGAACGAAAAAAAGGTCGGATAATCCGAAAAATCTAAAATTTATTGCAAAAAATATAAAAAAGACATTTATTACAAAAAATATAACGAATTAAGAACTAAAAGATGTCTACAGTAATAAAAAAGATGTTTTTTACACAGTGTCAAACAATATATTAACTACATAACGTCTACACACACTATAATATGTATTGGTTTTAAAAGGGAAACGACAAACAATTTACAGACTGTACTGTATAACGTATAAACGATATACACTGTAAACTAAATGTTTATAGCACTGTATATAAAAAGATTTTTTACAAATAAATAAACTACTGTATGTATAAACTAAGAAATGATTATACCGTATGCATTGTTTTTACAGTGAAAACGAAAACAAATTACTTGGAAAAAAGTGAGTGATACATTTTTGTTTAGCAGATGTTATACTAGATTTAGCTGCAGTGCCCCTCCATTTTTTTTTTTATCCACAAAACGTACATTGGAGGTGAAGTTGAATTCTGCTCGATGTATTAAAGGGCGAAGTCAGAAGCGTGTTTTGCATCGTTGTGTGAAATCCGGGTGGGTGGTTCGTCTTCGCCGTTCGAGTCCTCATTCACAGTTTCCTGGCTAACAGCGGCAGCATTCTGGTCGTCATTGGGCTCTTCAAAAGTGTCACACAGTCTTTGTCAGATTAGTTGATCCACTCTTCAACTTCACTGACTGGGACGTTCGCCTCCAGATTTGGTAGATATTTAACAATTTCCATTGCGTCGTTGTTTTGCTCATCTTCGGTATGCTCATTTTCAGTCATAACTTGTGGCCAAAGCTTACGCCACAATTTCCGCAGTGTGTCAGGTTTCAGTTCATCCCATGCTGCAGCGATTGTGTAGATATCATCTTTGATGTTCAGGGATTTCATTGCCACCTTCAGATTTGTCCAAGATTGAGCTGATATCCTTTCTGCGATATCGCCGTTCTAACCATTCGATAACGCCATGATCCATTGTTGGATGAGTGAGGTCATATTAGGAGGCAGAAAGAGTTTTTATGTCCCGTTTCACCAAATATTCCTCAGATGGATGTGATGGTGCGTTATCCAACAGCAGTAGAGCACAAACAGGCAGATTTTTTTGCTTCAACTCTCTTTCGACCGATGGCACAAACTCGTCCAAAAACCAGGACTTAAAAAGGTTGCAGTCCATCCAAGCAGCTTTTTGATTGCGCTAATAAATCGGCAACGAAGATAAGTTCATATTTTTGAATGCCTTTGGGTTCCTAGATTTGCCAATGACGAACAAGGGGAGCTTGTGGGAACCATGTGTTGCCATAAGGAATGACTGTTATTCTATCTTTTATAAGTTTCGTTCCTACCACGCATTGATTTGAAGCTGCTAGCGTTTTTGTTGGCAACATTTTAAAGTTCAGCCCTGTCTTGTCGATGTTATACACTTGGCAGGGTACCAGTTCATTTTCTTCTACAATTTCTTGAAACTTAACAGAAAACTCCTTAGTAGCTGCGGCATCAACAGGTAGTTTTTCACCGGAATTAGAAACAAATCGGGCACCATGACGAGTTTCCCAACGATTAATTCAGCCTTCACTGGCAGAAAATTTACTTTCGGCTTCCAATTTTTTTGTGCAAAACTTCGCTTTTTTTTAGAACTGGCCCGGATATTGGAGTTCCTTTCCTTCTTTCTTGACAAAACCACATCCACAATGCGTTATCAAGCAGTTTAGGCTTTTTTTTAATGTTTTGCGATTCTTCAGAGTGGTTTCACCACCAATCTTAACTGCGTAGGATTCAATGTCTTTTCGATTCTTCCTCCAAACCTTAACTGTCGTAACACCTACATTCAGTTCCTTTGCAATTTTTTGGAGCGATACTCCTTCGTTCAGTCTTTGTAGCACTGCTAATTTTTCATTTAGTGAAAGAGTTACGTGTTTAAGTTTGAATCCAGACATGTTGAAAAACAGACAACTGTAGACACAATGAATCTACAGTAATAACTACTGTAGAGAACACGGAATAAAGCAAACAACGACGTTTTTTAATCCAAACAAAGGATAAAACTGCACAATAACGTTCAGCATAACAATATGCACAGCAATAGACACCGCAACAATGGCCCGACATGTGTCCAGTCAGTGAGAAGTCGGCACAGGCTGAGCATGGTCGGACTAACCGGAGTGACGGACCAGCCAAGGTCGGATTAGAGGGGTTCTACTGTACATACCAAGTCAACGTCGGGCACTCAGTCAGTTATAAGTAAGACAAACTGCAGGTGTTAGAGATAGATAGATAGAGAGAGAGAGAGAGAGAGAGAGAGAGAGAGAGAGAGAGAATATGAAGAAAAGATTGGATCCAGTACCAACAACAGAATTCTGGAAATTAAAAAGTAATTGCGAAATACATAAAAAATAGAAAAAATTACAGAAAGAACAAACAGGAAGAAGACTGATTGTTTTGTTCATTAATACAGAATGAATGAATCTATGACAACAGAGTAACAAAAAAGAGGTTTTCAAATCTCTCTGGAAAACAAAATAACTTTAAGCTGGATATGGGGAACTCTACATTCATTGCCATCATTCATCCACATTACGGTCGAAGGAAGGCAACGGCAAACCACCTCCATTAAGACCTTGCCTAGTATGGCGGTGCGGGTCTCCCGCATACTTTTGGAGGAAGGCAATGGCAAACCACCTCCGCTAGGACCTTACCTAGTACGGTGGTGCGGGTCTCCCGCATCGTCCCCTTCGCTCTGTCGAGGAGTATGAGACCTCAGCATCATCACATACATTTTGAAAGACACATCGTGATAGTAGAAGCAGCAGGAGAAGTAAATATATTTTCGACGGGAGTATTAAAATTTAATAGGATTCCAAGTAAGAAGAGGAAAGAAAACCGATGAAATTGTCTGAGCAAAGATAAAAATATCCTTAGTAACATCATAAGAGAATGTCGGAGAAAAAGAGAGCAGGAAAAATCAGAAGAGATTCAAAATAGACATATGATTCCTAGCTAACCATAATGAACAGAAAAGAAAATCAGGTACAATTGTAGTATTCCAGTAACTGTAAATTACGTATCACTGTGTTAGCAGGTAGCATGATTCGTGATCTCAGATACTTCACAGAAGAACGTAATTATTTATGTGCACAAAATGGAATCAACGACTCGACTTTCCTTGCCGAATCATACTACAAACCAATCACATCGAGAAAGCCACAGAGGTCACATTCGTGGGGAAGTGTTATGCAATATAAATTGTTGCAAAATGAAAATCTTGGAAAATAGCCATTTGCGATGATTGGAAAGCAATTCTTAATATTGAAAAATGTGGAATTGTCTCTTTAATGAAAAGTAAAAACGTAAAAGTTGTTGACTAGATGTGGTTAACGAGTGACAACGGAAATGAAAAAGCGATGTACCTGGGAGTAGGACTGTATAGTGATATTAAGTACAAGAATAACATCTGCTCAACTGTACTCAAAGAAAATGATTCATTCCTTTATTTTAGCAGCCTTTACTGCCGTCTCTTGGTGTAATTTTGTGAGAGACATATGTTTGTTAGGACTCAATTAGTTTGTTAGTTAATTACATGTTCCAAAAACTATTTGAAAAATTCTTTTATGGAAATTATGTCGAACAAGTCAGTTTGGAGGCTATGTAACATGTGATTGGAGTTAACATTAATAAACATATTGACTTTTCACCCTACTTATAAATGTAATATTAAAAATAGTTTCTTTTCTTTTTTCACATTAGATTTCTCCCCAGTCGCTTAAATTTTCTCTCCTTTCAATCTACTTTGAATTATTCAGCACAGATTTTTACAATATATTAATTTTGTTAGTTATAATTCAAACCAGTTGTGTGTAAAGCCTTCGGTTCCATAAAACTTAACTTTTTCTAGTTATAAGAGAATAATATGATCTATAAAATCAGGTGTATTGAAAGACCACAAAAATAGCAAAATGTGAAATGTTATTGTTTAAGGCTTTTCATATTTGGTGAATGACAATATATATATATATATATATATATATATATATATATATATATATATATATATATATATATATATATATATACTGTCATTATATATATATATAGTGTTTTCAGTTGAGCAACCCTTCTGGGATCAAAACTGTGATGTGCCAAGTAATACGTTACTTTTAAATGTCAGATCACTTTCAAGTACATTGCTTTTTCGAGTATTTTGGAAAATATGTCAGTAAGGAAACTGGTCGATAATTAGTTAATTCTTAATTGTCAGCTCTCTTAAAAAGTCTGAAAAAAATTCCTGTGTCAGTGATGCATTTAATGTATCACTAAGGACTTGATTTATTATGTTAAAACAACTTTAAGAATTATGTTCGAATTTATGTCAACATCTATTAGCTTTTGTAAATCTATAATTTCAGTGAAAGATGTTGGGGCTACTTCTAGTTGCTTAAGGTTTTGTGGAATGGAGTTTTTAATTTATTCTCTTGCTTCTCCATTGGAACATTATCATTCCATTTTTGCTGCTGTATTTATAAAGTGATTCTTAAAAATTGTTGTGAATTGTCAGTCATAACATTGTCATTTTGTATAATACTGTTGTGGTATCTTGTAAACTGATTGGTTGTTCTGTGACCTATTTGACAATATCCCATATAGTTTTAATCTTATTACCTGCAGTATTGATGTCTGTCAGGACATGTATATTTCTGGACGTTTCAATGAATTTCCTTAAAAAGTTACAATACTTTTTGCAGAATGCAAGTAATGTCAGATCGTGACTTTTTGTGGCGTCTATACCAATGTTTCCTTTCAGTCTAGGACTAAATTTTAATCCATCTAGTTATCCATAGCTTACTTTTTTTTAATGGACTTTGTGGACAAATTTTAGGGAAGTCACTTTCAAATACTGAGACAAATTTACAATGGAATATATTGAAGTTGACATTAATATCTCTTTCCATGTATACCTCATCCACTGCACTTAATCTTACTCTCACTACATTTTATAGTCTTCTCATTACTAAGCCTCTGTGCTCTGCACCAGCATTCCTCAGTGCTGTGAGGTGCTACATTGTTTATTTTCATAAATTTTACATCTTGATCAGATAGTCCATTAACAACTCGTTACATATTAATCGTTTCATCCTGAAAACTGTCTTTAATAATGTTATTAATTAGGGTCCTGCTATCTTGCTGCACAAGAGTTGGAAAATTTAGCGCCAAAATCAGATTAAAATAGCCAAATAATTATTCCAATAACATCTTTCCCATCAGAATGCTGTAAGAAATCTGTATTAACTACTAACTATTTCTTATTGTCTTATGGGTTGCTCAGAAATGGATCTAGGTTTCTCATAAATAGTTGAAAGCTCTCTAGAGGAGCTCTGTAGACAATTACACCTACCAAAGATGTAATCTGGAGGCATAACTTATAGGCACATGATTCTAGGTTCTGATCTTCACAAAACCTACTTGTTTAAATATTTTTCCCTGTCTTCAACTTCTCCTGTTGCAACACCATCTTTTTTCATGTTCCTCCTACAGGAGACTGATGCTAATCTATATATCTGATACTTAACTTCTATATCTCTTGTTACGCGTTACGGTACTGAGGAACTGACATATGTCTGTGGGAGACTTTGCACGTAAAACATTTGTACGACTAATGCCGACTTACTTTTAAAACATGCGGGATTCGTAATATGTTGGTTTAATGAAAAACGCTGCGATTATCGAGTAGAAGCCAGCCGGGATTGCGAGAGACGAGTTCACTCGGGAAAGACTGTAACAGAAATGTTGAGAAATCTTAGCGTGTCACAGTACGTACAAAAGTAGGGGAGCAGGGACTGGTTAAGCGTAAAACATCTGGAAAATACAGTGGAAGAACTGATATCCACCAAAGAAGCGGATGGGTATCAGGAAAAGCTTGGCTCAGATCATTCACAATATGTAATTGAATCAGTTATTATGAAAATGCCATAAGTCCAATTTTTCACGAATGCAGATTTCAGTATTTTTTCATTCGCCATCTGTAGACGCATGTATCTGTGTTGAGAGCGTCATGAGTTTTTGCCTTTAAAGCCAATAAAATCGTTGCCAAAATATTTAGCTGGTACGACAATGTCATGAGTCCAGGACTAATGACTTTTTCATACTATATATTCTCATTAGTTTTATGTAATATTTTTTAAATCGCCGTAAGTAGCCTACGGTTTTTGTCCCTACGTTCACGAGAATCAGAATTTACCAGTACCGATTTCATGATCTATTGCTGGCCCCACCTTGTAAGACAAATCTTGTTTGTTTGTTGTCTAGCCTTTCATTAGTAGTGGCAATTTCATCAGAAAAGAGATCATGGACTCAAATGAAAGAGGTAACAGCTACAACAAGAGCAAAGGCATACGGAATTGTGATATACACAAACCCATCATAATAACGACTAAATGTTGAACACATGTTTTGTTCATGTATAGTAAAACATAAAGCCTATGTTTCCCTTGTTTATTCTAAACACTGCTTTCTCCTATGGAGCAAGGCTGCACAAGATGGATATCTACAAGGTCTTATGGAAATTACAGAAACTACCCGCAGACGCCCAAGGAAGGATAATCCAAAAAGCAGGTAGAAGAACTTCAAATATCATGTTCAAGTTCAGGGAAAGGGAATACTGGTATGTTAAAGTACATTTATTAGTATTCATGGCCTGAAGAATGACAGGAGGATTCGAAGATTAGGGGATCTCCTGGTTTTAGGAAAATCTGCGGTAGCTAACAGGGGTAAGAGCATGGGACGCAGAGTCAGAGCTATAAAAGGTGATGTTATTGATAAAATAAAGAAACACATTGAACCGTTTGAGATAAAAATTACTCACTATGCAAACAGAGATATTAAGTATTTGAAGGCCGGTTTGAATGTAAAGATCATGGATTCGCTATTTCTAGAGCCGTTCCCTGATTTGAATGTAAAATATGCATTTTATTGAAAGTTTTTCCACGAAAATTATAGTTATAGGTTTGGTAGACCTCAAAAAGATGTTTGTGGTTTTTGCGAGGAACTTAAAGCTAAACTAAAAAAACACTTACCCTTGCGATTTAGCAAATAGCGTGAGTGTTGCGGAGCAAATGGTTCACATTCGAAGGACCAAAGAGTTCTATAAAAAGATAAAAGTGCACAGGAAAAGTGCAAGCAAAACAACGATGTCGAAGGCATATGTATGGATTTTATGCAGAACGTTCCACTTCCCTGCATTCCAGTGCAGGAAGTGTTTTACTTATGTCGTCTGTTGGTCTTTACTTTCTGTATTTATGATCTTAAAACTGGCAAACCTTATTTCTTTGTATTACACGAAGGAATAGCAAAGAAGGGAGCTAATGACATTTGTAGTTTCTTGCTTGATTTTTCGAAGAACATTACTTTGGTAAAATTATTGAGGAAATGCACATTCTCTCTGATGGTTGCCCAGGACAAAACTGTAACATTACACTAGTCCGATTCCTAATGGCATTAGTAGGGCTTGGTATGTTTGAAAAAAATTTTCAATACTTTCCTATCAGGGGGCACTTTTTCCTACCTTGTGATAGGGTGTTTGGGCAACAAACTGACAGAGTCTACACTGAGAAAGAATGTTTTAAACATACTCTTCATTCTGACAGTAAAAAGAACTCATTCATTGTCAACTACCTTGAGGATAACAACTATGATAAGAACTATAAGGACTGGTGACCAAATCTTTTTAAACGCAATTCCCAGAGTTTGAAAACAATGGGAAAAAACAGTTCAATGAAAGTCAACTTCAGTGTTTCACAGTACAATATGTTTGAGTATGACAGCCACAACCCAGGGGTACTGGTAGTCCGATCATTCATTGATGGACTGACTCAAAACTCTTTGAGACTTGTCAAACCTCTAGTAAATATCAGATTCCCGACAACCTTTGCACATGGAGAGAAATGTCCTACAAACAAAGTTAAGATAAACGATATAAAAAACTGGAACAGCACATCCCAGAGGAGCACAAAAACTTGTATATTGATTTATTCACTTGGCCTACAACAGCTGAAGAAGATGAAAATTTATAAAACCTACAGAAAATGTTGCAACAATGCTCATCTGTAATGCTGATTATGTTAAAATGCTATTTGTAATTTGTGTTTATTAATAAATTTTCTCACAGTTCTATAGCTGTACTATTATTTATTTTAATTTGGCTCGTAAAGGTCACGAGTCCAAGACAAAAAAATAATTTGAAGAATATGAAAATAAAAATCAATGATTTGAAGAGGTAGATTTAATGGTTTCCAGGTTCACCAGAGTATTAAAATCCAAGTACTTCATATCCTCTACCATTGAAGCATAAAACAGTTTTCTTTGGATATCTCAAAATCATATTTTATGGATTTATGTCCATTTCATAATGATCGATTCAATTGTCATAATTACTGAATCATTACCGTTATTACAGTCTTCATATCTAAACTAACCAGCACTGTCATTACCGACGTCTTCATATAATTATAGTGGTTTAAAGATATTAGTTTTAGTACGTCGACTATTAGGTTTTTCTACATAGCAACAACAGGATGGCACTGTTTGTTACGACGAGTGAAGCTGCGGGATTGAATAGAGAGAGACTCCTGACGTCAGTTTCGGTAATTCAGGGTCTACATGGCTTCTTTAACCAAGTGTTCACTATTCGCAACATGCATCAGGAAGGCGCCACAGATCGGATGAACGTTATGTTGTTCCAGAAGGACGGTAGTGGTTCAGAGTCTGGTCTATAGCCAGCTCATTAAAGACAAAGTGCAACCTCAGTTAGACAATAATGAAAACAGAAAGCACAATTTATGGACGATTTATTGAACCCCACTCGTACGGAATATGATTCAAGTCGTTATCCTTCTATATAAATAAAAATGTAAATGTTCGCTTACACAAAATCGCAAATATCCGAAAGTTTTTCACCAGTTGCTTTGAACTTTGACAGAACCTTGCAGTCGAATATGCGCGTGTTTTTAAGGGGATATGCCTACTTGAGCGGCACATGGTACATATGGGATACGTTGTAAGTAAACACTCATGTTCGTTTGTACAGAATCATAACTTTCTGAAACTTCTTCACTGAATCCTTTGAAATTTTAACAAAAAGTTGCGTTCGAAGAGGCCTGTGTTTCTATGTACATGCTGAAGCGCCACGTTATATTTAAGTATATACTTTAGATACATAAAAAATAAAAAGTAATACATATAATATACATAGTTACGTACTATTTGGTATTCCAGTAGCTATATGACAACACGCTTTATTGGAATGCAACGTTGTGTAAAAATTTCAAATGAATCGGTGAAGAATTTTCGAAAATACAAGACTTTGGAGACACGAACATGAATTTTTGCTAACCGTGTTCCTCCTTCACATTATACGTATTTAAATCTATGAAAGTTCTTCACCATTTGCTATGAAATTTTCATACAGTGTTGCATTTGATTACATACGTGTTTCTAAAAACTTTTAAGTTTCCGAAAATGTTTCACCGATTGCTTTAAAATTTTCATTCGAGTAGTCGCATCTTTTTATGAACGAATTTATTTTTAATATGTATAATTTATAAATAAATATGTAATACACAAAGAGGGAACGTTTTTAGCAAAACTTTTGAAACGTTCTTGAAGATTGCGTTCAATTTTTTATACAATATTCTAATAAACCTTCGGTTGCACAACAGCTACATATTTGAATATGTATAAAATATAAATATGTGTAAAGTGCACAATAGCGAAACGTTATTAGCCCAGCAGGAATGCTGTATTTATGGCTTATCGGTTTGTGATTTGAATAATACTACAGAATCTGAATTTACAGCAACAAAAACAAGGCTCAAGATCACTGAGAGCGGTGATCAGGAGGTGGACATATGGGTGGGAGAAATTGGACGTAGAAGGCAGAAGGGAGGAGAGGTCAGAGAGAGGAGACAGGAGGAGATAAAGAGAGAAGGGGAGAGAAGATGGACGTAGAAAGGGGGAGGAGTTCATGGGCAAAGAGGGGGAGAGAGAGGGTAGGACGACATGAAGAGAGAGGAGGAGGAAAAGACAGAGAAAGGGGTAGAAGGTGGGTAGAAGGTGATGGACAGAGACAAGGGGTAAAGGAGATTAGGACTTATATCCCATTTTCACACATATTAGAATCGTGTGATTTCTTTCTTCTTTCTTTTCCACTTAAACAGCATGAGTGACAGCAAAGCGTGGCCAGCAACAGCTAGTTTAACCTTATTAAGACACGAGAGGTAGGATAGTGATTATCTTCAGAAAACAATTTCTTATCATCATTTTTGATTGCATTTTTCATTTGTAAGAAACTGTAAAGCATCGGAGGAATTGAGAAAGCTGATTCCCCTAGAAGCGTTTTTCCAAGTTGTGAAAATTATTAGCATGTTTGTATCGAAAGAACTGACATTAACGTTGACCTGGTAAACAACTACGTAAGAGACGTACAAGCCGACACGGCCTGCAAAAGTCCTTCTCGTGCAGAGAGATCACACTCAACTTGTTTTTATTTAGATGAAGTCAGTATTCTTCCACACACCAGACTGCGTGAACAGACATACGCGAATGTAAATATGTCGCTAATTGTCTTTGTCTGACAGACTGAACGTTTGCAGTGATGTGGTTTCTTACACGCAACCGCTTAATTGACTAGTTCAACGGTATTGAGGCTTGTTGATACAGTAAATTTTTATGAAGTGAACAGTTTATTTTGTCTTGTGTCACATGGAATGAAGATACAAATAAAAAGCATCTGTTAAGAGAGAACTATTACAATATCGCGGATATCGCTTCCGAAGGTGGTGAATGTTGATAAGGAGGTATTACTTTGCAAACGATCAGTGAGTCGATCATCATCATCATCATCATCATCATCATCATCATCATCATCATCATCATTTAAGACTGATTATGTCTTTCAGGGTTCAGTCTGGAGCAAAGTCCCCTTATAAAATTCCTCCATGATCCCCTATTCAGTGCTAACATTGGGGCCTCTTCTGATGTTAAACCTATTACTTCAAAATCATTCTTAACCGAATCCAGGTACCTTATCCTTGGTCTGCCCCGACTCCTCCTACCCTCTACTGCTGAACCCATGAGTCTCTTGGTTAACCTTGCTTCTCCCAAGCGTGTAACATGACCCCACCATCTAAGCCTGTTTGCCCTGACTGCTACATCTACAGAGTTCATTCCCAGTTTTTCTTTGATTTCCTCATTGTGGACACCCTCCTGCCATTGTTCCCATCTGCTAGTACCTGCAATCATCCTAGCTACTTTCATATCCATAACCTCAACCTTGTTGATAAGGTAACTTGAATCCACCCAGCTTTCACTCCCATACAACAAAGTTGGTCGAAAGATTGAACGGTGCACAGATAACTTAGTCTTGGTACTGACTTCCTTCTTGCAGAAGAGAGTAGATCGTAGCTGAGCGCTCACTGCATTAGCTTTGCTACACCTCGCTTCCAGTTCTTTCACAATGTTGCCATCCTGTGAGAATATGCATCCTAAGTACTTGAAACTGTCCACCTGTTCTAACTTTGTTCCTCCTATTCGGCACTCAATCCGTTTATATTTCTTACCCACTGACATTACTTTCGTTTTGGAGATGCTAATCTTCATACCATAGTCCTTACATTTCTGATCTAGCTCTGAAATATTACTTTGCAAACTTTCAATCGAATCTGCCATCACAACTAAGTCATCCGCATATGCAAGACTGCTTATTTTGTGTTCACATATCTTAATCTCACCCAGCCAGTCTATTGTTTTCAACATATGATCCATAAATAATATGAACAACAGTGGAGACAGGTTGCAGCCTTGTCTTACCCCTGAAACTACTCTGAACCATGAACTCAATTTACCGTCAACTCTAACTGCTGCCTGACTATCCATGTAGAGACCTTTAATTGCTTGCAAAAGTTTGCCTCCTATTCCATAATCTCGTAGAACAGACAATAACTTCCTCCTAGGGACCCGGTCATATGCCTTTTCTAGATCTATAAAGCATAGATACAGTTCCCTGTTCCACTCATAACACTTCTCCATTATTTGCCGTACACTAAAGATCTGGTCCTGACAACCTCTAAGAGGCCTAAACACACACTGATTTTCATCCAATTGGTCCTCAGCTAATACTCGCACTTTCCTTTCAACAATACCTGCAGTGCAATCTATTGACCGTTTTCTCCACTTCCTCAAATGTGATCCTATTTCCGTCATCATTGCTATCCCATTCTACCTCGAAATCTGAAACACTGCTGATCGTATTTTTACCTACATTGAGCAACTCTTCAAAATATTCCTTCCATCTGACCAAGGCATCCACAGGATTCACAAGCAGTTTTCCTGACCTGTCCAAAATACTTGTCATTTCCTTCTTACCTCCCTTTCGAAGACTGCTAATTACACTCCAGAATGGTTTTCCAGCAGCTTGACCAAAGGTCTCCAACCTGTTTCCAAAGTCTTCCCAAGATTTCTTCTTGGATGCTGCAATTATCTGTTTGGCTTTGTTTCTTTCTTCAACATAACTTTCTCTGTCTACCTGAGTTCTAGTATGTAGCCATTTTTGATACGCCTTCTTTTTCCTTTTACAGTCTGCCTTGACTGTGTCATTCCACCAAGCTGTTTGCTTCATCCTACTTTTACACACTACTATTCCCAGAGATTCTTTAGCCACTTCTAGTACTGTGTCCCTGTACCTTGTCCATTCCTTTTCCAATGACTGTAACTGAATACATTCAACTAAATGGTACCTTTCTGAGATTGCTGTTATGTACTTGTGCCTGATTTCCTTATCCTGAAGTTTCTCCACTCTTATCCTCCTACATATGGACCCGACCTCCTGCACTTTCGGCCTCACAATCCCAATTTCACTGCAGATTAAATAATGATCAGTGTCATCGAAGAATCCCCTGAATACACGTGTGTTCCTCACAGCCTTCCTGAATTCCTGATCTGTTATTATATAGTCAATGACAGATCTGGTTCCCCTGCCTTCCCAAGTATACCGGTGAATGTTCTCATGTTTAAAAAAGGAGTTTGTGATTATTAAGCCCATACTGGCACAGAAATCCAAGAGTTGTTTCCCGCTCCTGTTGGCCTCCATATCCTCTCCAAATTTACCCATAACCTTTTCATACCCTTCTGTTCGATTTCCAATCCTGGCATTAAAATCACCCATGAGCAGAACACTGTCCTTGTCCTTTACTCTAACAACTACATCACTGAGTGCCTCATAAAAACTATTCATCGTATCTTGATCTGTCCCTTCACAATGGGAATATACTGACACAATCCTAATTTTCTTGCTAGACACTGTCAAATCTGTCCACATCAGTCGTTCGTTTACATACCTTACTGCAACTACGCTGGGTTCCATTTCTTTCCTGATGTAAAGCCCTACACCCCATTGTTCTATTCCTGCTTTGACTCCTGACAGGTAGACCTTATATTCTCCCACTTCCTCTTCTTTCTCACCCCTTACCCGAATGTCACTAACAGCTAAAACGTCCAGCTCCATCTTACTTGCAGCCTCTGCCAGCTATACCTTCTTCCCAGGGTATCCCCCATTGATATTAATAGCTCCCCATCTCATTACCATTTGTTTGCCAAGTCGTGTCTTAGGAGTCCCTGGTTTGTCAGTTAGAGGTGGGACTCCGTCACCTCCAAAGGTCCGAGGCATTTTGCTCTGATTGTTGCCAGCATCATATTCATAGTATCGGGGAAGCAGGTTGCTCGCCTTACTTGCCCCGAGTCCCATTGAGTTTTACCCCTAACGGTTGAGGGACTAACCGGTGGATTTGGTAGTCTTTGCCGTATGAGCACAAAGGTGACCACGACTCAGAATATGTCCGAGATGCCCAGCCTTATTCCAAAGTAACTGGTACCCCGACTGTCGGGACCACTTACTTGGCCACTCATACGTTGCCCGTGGTTCATGAACTAGGACATGACTACAGGAACCCACATCATGAACCACTCAGTGAGTCGAGGTTTACAAAAATAAAGAAGGGCTTAAGAGAATATTACTTCTCTCTCATTGAGAAAAAAAGGAAGAACAATCTAGTCGCCGAAACAGTAACCTGAAGCCGTTGAAGGGGTGAAGAGTAGTCTGGTTATGAAGAACAAAACAAAAATTTACTCCACTCAAGGTTCACATTACTCTTGCTAGCATAAGCATCTCTAGAGTGAGTGAAAAAAGGACGAATACTGATGTCGACAATTCAAAAAGAAAAAATGTTGAAAATTAATAGGAAGCATCTGACCACTCAACATTAGTTTACAGAATTAGTCTACAGAACTGAATCCTAGGAAATGCAAAGTTTTGCTCACTCATCATCAGTTATTTGACATTGCATTGTTAGATAAAAGCTTCCTCCAGACTTCATCATGAATTACAGCTATAAAAAATAGTTTTTGAGTGTAGTTGCATTTTAACGCTAATTAACGTATACACATCCAGTCAACGGACTCTTTACACACCATTTAGATAAAAGAATCATTCAAGTGACTTGCGGAACATTAACTAACTATTAACATCCATATTAGTCATGTGTATATTACTACTGTCGCTTATCCTATTTCCATGAATTTATCTTTTCAGGCTTTCATTAGCTCTTAGAATTCAGCAAGGAGTTGTTTGGTCCATCTAGCATCCATTCGCATGACTTCATGGCCCGCTCGTCTCCCTTTTATTTGTATTGCGACCTTAATATTACCAAGGCGTGCGGAAAAGTACTGCCTCCGACTTTTAAGTGAGAGCTTTTATAGCGTTTTAAATAAATCAAATGTTATTAACATTCTACATCTTTATTCTTCATTTTTATATTATTTGCAGCCCTCTGCCGCTAGAGGGCTCCGAACTGTACCGTATAAAATGGTGATGTGTCACTATGTTGGGGCGTGAGAAACAGTGTGTTCTAATAGAGTTTCGAATTTTAAGAGTTTGTTCACACATGGAGCACCTCTCCTTCATCATGGCAATGCCAGACCACACACCAACGCTGCGAAATTTGGGACAATCCGACGGATTGTGTCCACTTTCATCGATTATCCTCCGTAAGTCCCGGCTTGGCACCATCTGATTTTCACCTGCTTCCAAAACTTAAAGAATACCTTCGAGGACTGGACTTTGATAATGATGAAGCGGTGCAAGCAGAGGTAAGGCTGTTCCTCCGTCAATAAAGTCAATCATTGTCCAGTTACGCCATCAACAAACTGGTCGCTCGTTGGGAGAAGTGTGCTCGTCGCCAGGTGACTATCTTGTGAAACAAGTATGTGGGTATGACGAATAAAAATGTAGAATGTTAATGACGTTTGCTTTATGTAAAAGATCTCCAGGAGTTTTGATATAAAAAATCCGGACGCATTAGTTTCAGCAGCTTTCATGGAACTCGATGAACTGAGTTACCTGAACCAATGATTTGTTTGCCTAGATCTCCCAGTAGTTCTCACCATGCATACCTCTGCTGGCAGCTGAGTAACGCTGAGCTGTTGGACGGTTTCTGCGGTGGATTTCATCCCCAGATATCACAATTTAAACATCGAAATACACAGTAGGTGTTAACATTCCGTTTCAGACACTTAGTTCTGAAATACGCAGTTTTACTCTTGTGTTAATTTACGAATATTTTCCAGTCAGTCATATGATTGTATCCAACGCCTCTAAATTCAGGAATTCAGTTGGTTTTATGACTTCGTACTCAGTCTCTATAATTTTCTGTTCGATATATATCTTACATATTTTACTCGCCTCATGCTTAATTCTCAGGCTCTCTCTCAAACTTTCTATACCTAATTCTTCCACTTGTGTCAACACCGATCTGTAGTAGAAATATAATGTGCAAGACTGTAAACAGAACGTAACTGATCCAACTACGATTAATTAACTTTAATTCCTTTTTCATATCCATAGTTTAAGAATCTGAAATCTTTCTTCTAGTGCTTAAGGGAACAGTATTTCTGATATGGAATCCTCCTGCCTGATTCCTTTATTTCTTTATATATTGTTCTCATGATAAAGTCTAATGTGAAATGCATCATTCACGTATTTTCACATTTGGCAGCTTATTAAGGAAATCTCTCTGTATAACTGCATAAAACCATTCATGATTCAGACAACACAGGACGAGTAAGATCTTGTCTATCAGTGCAACAAGTTCCGCCATTAGGTACGGTCCAAAAAAGAAACAAAGAGACAGATGGGCAGATAAAAATAGAAACAGAGAAGGAGCAGAGAGAGAGAGAGAGAGAGAGAGATCGATCCTACACGACAAGGAAACATTTTAAACTGGTGATAACACGTAGACAATACTCCCATTTGCAGAGATTTTTCTATACATTGACAAAGTCACCAAGTTTAAGATCGAATAGATTTTTTTTACGAAACAGTTCGACTAATTTATTATGAGGTCGTTTCTATTGCATTTAGCACTTTAAGTTTGTGTAACAACCACCACTGCATTCCCAACGAGCAAATTTACTTTTATTGACGTAACTTTAAGGTAGTTTTATTCAAAAACATATTTTTAGCAATGTATAGAGTCAATCTGAAGAGGTATTCCGCATTATGCAGCGCCACATTTTATAGTTTCATTATTACCTAAACATCTTCGGTGGTATTTTTGTACTCTTTGTTTCTCAAAAATTATTTTTGCATGTTGACACTACTGTCACATATTTCTACAAGATATTGATTGATTTTTGCCACTATTTCATCGCTGAATTCATTTAGAGTGTACTGGCACATGTACTAGGAGGACAGCTTTGCACTTTTATCAGTAGGAATGTGTTCTCTGAGTGACGTCTCTGGGTCGTCTTTGTCAGCAGAAGGCAGTCATGAATCTCATTAGGAGGGACAAAGGTGCCCTGGGAACTGGGAGTTTTCCACTGCAGCAGGGCCTCTGCCATCACAGGGAATAACTGAGTGCAACATTTTTGCCTATTCTGTTCCGAGGTCAAAGGACGAGAAACCAAGGCGCCAAATGACCAAGGTGGGAAGGTCCACTGCTTTCACTCCAAAATTTGGTGTATCCAGATGATCTGAGTCGCCCCGCGACCTTGTCAGGTGCGGAGACCAATCGAAGGAACATTGTTACATCGTAGTACCAACCAATTTTTTGTTAGGGTGCATTTTGCATGCTAAGAGTGGTACGTTTCCGTCAGAGTTTCCCCGTTTTTACACGAAGAAAGCAATATTCCCGTCCATCACATTGGCAACAGCATTGAATCGTACCCTCCACATAGACGTTTTGGATGGAGATCTATGTTTCGTGGTTATTCAGTCTCCACCCACTAGAAGGGTAACTCATCTCATGCCCCCTGTTTGCTGCTGATGAGCGCATGGTTTGCTGATTCTGGGGAATGTGTCACAATTGTGGTATTGGAATCAATATTCTAAAGAGCTCGCTACTTGCTTACTTTGTCAAAATACTTGTTTACTTTGGTTTAATTTGTGACGTCTTGTGTCGTATGAATTGGTGAGCAGCCCAGATGAGCAGATCTTGTTGTGCTTTTTCCGTACAGTCTTCGGTACCTCCCCACAGTGAAGGTATCACTTTGTAATTTCATTTGTGTTTCAGAGAACTTTGCTCTCTGTTAACTTATACTGCGATTTTTGTCTGTTGAAGCAAATTGATGTCTATTAAGCTCAGTCTTGATGTACATTCCAAGATCCTTCATACTGTGTTACAATTTTTCCAAGGTTACGCTACCTACTAATAATAAGTGTAAGGTGGTGCACACTTAAGCTGCTTGTTCTCACGGTGACGGCGTTAACGTTATGCATAGTGACCAAGCTCAGTGATCAGTTATATTAAGAATTCAGAGAAAAGAACGAGAATTGTACTCGATCGTCTTGCATGTTCAGAGATTTGTTTTATAAAGAACATTGCACTTGTGCTCTTCCAGTCCGATCCAGAACAGGGCGACCCTTTTGATTTCTGTAGACATCGCGCTGTTAGGACGTTAAAGGAAGACATATCTTGTGAGTGCAAAAGCTGTAGAAACTACTTTTGTTCTATTTTGTAGCTTGCAGATTAATCTGCAGGTCTATCGTTCACGTTTCCCGTCTCTCTGTAATGTCTCCAAACCTCAGACACACCAGTTTGAGTGACATGTGACCGATCGGCTTCATCTTAATTTGTATGACTAGCTGAAAATAAAGCCCCTGTCCTTGCTATATGAAAATGTTGTATGTGTCTACGTGGCATGCTACTGCAGTGCTGAACAGAAACTGAATGAAGCTGCTGTTGACACTGGACTACTCGCGGTGTGCCGCTGCGACAGCGTTTTACGTTTACGTGACTGTAAAACGGCCACAAAGCATGCCAGTAGTAAACCACCGTCCGGTATATGGACTCTAACTGGATAATGCAAGAAGTGTCTAGGTCAATGAGACCTCTTGTATCGTAGACTACATTTTACGACAGTATTCAAAGCTTTTAATGAGCAGTGTAGTAGAAATTCGGCATGCGATTCCAGACTGGAGTCAACAAGCATGACTCGACATTCTACAGTAAACGAGGATAGATGGGGGGCACGTCTAGTCTCTGAACGTATTAAAATATGATGACGTAGAGTCAACTTGTTGGCCACGATGGGCAACGCTGAAGAAGGCGTGTGTCCCAGCATAGGTATTAAACTTGGTAAAGTTCTTGTTCGTGTCTAGCAATAAGTCTTTATGCAATTCTTTTTATCATGACACCTGCTATTGTTACAATTTGTTTATGTTTATTGAAGGGGGTGAGGGAGTGGGGGGAATGTCAGGGGTAAAAGTGTGGGTAGGTGATTGATACTAAACGCACTTCGCCGATCTCTTTTTTGCTGGACATGACTGTGTGTGTGTACGTTTCTGAGTCTCAAAACTGCTTGATACAATGATTCCAGGTTACATGCGCATACGGATTGTTTTGCAAATGTTTTAGACAATGAAGTGCAACTAAAATCAGTGAGAATCATCAGCAGCTCGTGATTTTTCTCTTCCGGGATCGTAAAACATGTAGTGTAAGAAAATGTGTTGTGTCTTTCCCCTAAAATTTTCTCATGGCGCACTACCTCATTTTCTTTTGGCTTTCTGTCCACGAGGTGTGTAATAAATTCTGTTGCGAGCTAATGTCTCTAAGGAACCCAGTAGTTTCTACCAGTTATTTAAAGTTCCAAATGGTGTAGCGAATCATATTGTGAAGTGAGGTGTGATTTTTGTGTGTGGCATGAGAACGATTTAGGGATTTTGTCTTCTGCATAATCAGTGAACATACTGCAGAGGTTATTATGAAATTTTTTGGCTTACAGTCAGGTGTGGATTACGTGCTTGCGTATTTCCTCGTTTGTTTTGAGGATTTGACATACGGCAGCTTCGCCAATTGAGTGCTGAGCTATCCTGACCATAATTATGTTACGAATTGTGTTCTCCTCTGTGTTATTCTCGTACATTCATGAGCCTGTATTGCAGATTCGTGTTGTCTAATTATGATCATGCCTCCCACTCTGAACTTATAGTGCACATCGTACATAGGCCATCACATGGACAGACCTAAGGAAGAGAACCACTACTTCGTTAAACTTAAGATTTTGGGAGGTAACAAGATGTAAGATAATGAGTTACGAGTTTGACTGTCAGGATTGGCACATAGATTTTGCTGTGGAAATCGTAGTTTCATTTGCTTTGATTTGTGAGTAAATAGATTAAACTAGGACATAAAGCTAAATTACATTTATATTAAATTTTCCTTGGTCGCGCAGTCACTGCCATTCTAAGGTTTAATCATTGTGATACACCAAGACAAGATTATCGCGTGCTGGGATAATGTTGGGCATAGTAGCACAACTTTCCAGTTGATCTCTACGCTTGTTTTTGAAGCAGACAAGCATCAGGAGACGCGAAGAGAGTCCAGGGCAGTGGGTGCAGAGGTGATCAGTGATCAACCTGAGCTTTAAGCCACAAAGACACTGCTGGCATGCGACTCGAGTCAACTTCGTGTTGGCCAAAAACACGTGCCGACGTAACCCGACCATCGCAGAGCTCTAAGTCACAGATCTGACGGTCCTTTTAAACGAGTGTAGCCTTACGCGATCTTAGCTGCTCTCAGAAGAAGAAAATTTATTAAAGCTGAACGGAATCGACGACTGATTGCTACTCTTACCGTTTTCAAAGTTATTAAGAACACTCTGAAAATCAAGCCTTTGTGAAATACCTGGTGAAGTTCATGTACAATTAATTTATTTTAAAAATAATTTTTCATAACTACTCATTTTTCAGGGTGAACAAGAGGCAGAAACCACCATGTAGTGGTGCAACTCATATCGGCATCTACTGTTCCCTAAATCGTATTTATTGAGTAACAGTTACATCTGGTCCATTGAGGCTGAGCCGTGAGAGTCAGTTCCTCGATCTACTAACGCTCCGTTATCTTAGCTGATCGATATAAGGAATTTCTCTGCTCCACCGAAACGGGACAGGATGAGAAGTTTTCAAAGAAGGGTCGCCGCGAGAGAGCTAAGACGAGCGCGCTACAGTGAGTCGGGCTCTTTTCCTCGTGCTGACGGAGCGGCGCGAACAAGGAAGCAAGGGCCGCTTGGCCACTATGTATATGGGACGTTAGAGTACCTGCTGCGGAAAGGGAAGAGATCTGTACTTCAGCGAGGAAGTATACAAAGCTAATTTATATTGGCCGACCTTCGTTGCCCTTACGGAATCTGTGGCGCTGAGACCAGCCTTGTGTAGCAGTCAGTTTCAAACGAATTTAGGACTGATGCGTCAGCACCATCTGATGATGGTGGAACGGTTATTCGCCGAAACATCGTGAGCATTCCACGATCGTATCCAACTGGACACCCTAGAACCCTTCAAACAGTATTCTACTGATTTTATTCACGAAGCTGAAAATTCCCTTCCTGGATCTGGAGCTACGTTTGGTTAATTTCGAGCTACGCCTTTAGTTTATTCTAATCTGGCTATAACACTATCAGCCTCATTACATTGAAGGTTGCATTCTATTCTACCGATATTTAATTTGGTTAAACGTTTTCTGCAGTGCTGGGTTGCCTTTTTTCCTACTCGGACGACTCTATAGAATTTATCATCATATAAATTTAGGTTCACATATGTGACGATTTTCCGCACTTTATTCATGATCTCTACATTGTCTCTAAGTTGCTAATAAATCTCAGATCAGTCTTCTATCTTTCAGATCTTCCCTGCATCTTCACAGGATTTGGTGATCAACCATTCACTTAGCAGGATCAATGCCCATGAAATCAGTTTCGTTTGGACCATGGCTCCTAGGTTCTGTACAAAATATTTTCTTTGTGCTTCTGTCTTCTCTCGACTCTTCTTGTCGTTACTAACAAGGTTTCCTCCGGTTTTCAAGTACTTTCAGCTATCTATTTCTACGCAAGTTAATTGTCAAATTGGATAGGTTACTACCTCCACTTTGTACGGTCTTCGGAATTGTGCATCTAGCTTCCTAAAACGATCCCTTCTTATGGTCTCGCCATAAAAAAATACCTTATCTTCTGTCCTAAATATTCTTAGATTATCTGTCTTATCATAGTGAACCTTCTTTTATCCCTTCTCGCGCTACTCGATGCCCTGTTTATTACAGTTCGCAACTGATCTACATAACATCATAATTATATCCAGCATTTCTTTTCTCTTTCTTTAGAACTACTGGAATGTTTACTTTTCTTCCAACCAGTAACTCCAACAGTCTGTACCCAGTGCCACTATGAGATGCTGTATTAAATACAAAAATACCAGTTACTATGGTCCTCTCTAATGATATGGCACAAATATTCCACCAGCGTCTGTGTGTTCTCTCGAGAGCCTCATTTGTCTTTAGGTGAAAAGCTGCGGTCTGGCACTTCTGGATCCTTAATAATTTACTTACTCTATTGAAGACTTCACTTAAAAATTCGATCTGTGGTCGGCTAACAACACTGATGGAATTGTGTGCCTCAACGCAATTTCTTCTACTGATTTCTGCGTCACTGTCTCGATATCTTTTCTCTCAAATGGCACTGGTTCTGTGAACTTGCTCAGGTCATCTAAGAATGTCAGATGTATTTACTGCCAGTTGCTGTTGTATCTAGCGGACTTACAATGTCCATGTAAATTTTTTAAATACTGCTGCCAGTGTGTTGGTAATTACTAGAGCCTCTTTGTCTTGTTCTGCATGAACTCATTCCTTTCGCGTTTGTCACACTTCCTAATACATTCTTCTGTTTCTCTGACCATATCTTTCCACTGCTAGTAATTTTTATTTGGCCTAAGTTCTGGGCATCCATTGATTTCTTTCTAGTGGATTATCATACATTTCCTTCATGATTTCGACCTTTTCTTCCGCCCTAAATTCCTCGTTTTCTTCTCTCTGTTCTTCGCTTTCCCTAATCACTCTTGTGTATTCCGTACTTTCATTTATATACTCTACATCATCATATCGCATTTGATTTAATACATCTTTATTTTCATTAAGGTTTCTGAGTTTATACACAACACAGTGTCAATCCCCTTGTTTTGATGAGGGAACTTTGACACTGAAAAGCCATGTCAGTGGCCTGTGATCTGTTACTATCGTAAAATGTCTCCCGTAAACGTATAGACGAAACTGCTGTACGGCCAACACAATTCGTAAGGACTGTAACTTAGTTGCAGGAGAACTTCTTTCAGCTTTCTTCAATGACAGTGATGCGTAGTCGATTGCCAACTCGGCGCCGGTCTTCCCTTGTGTCGGAATTGCTTCCCATGTTTCTCTTCTAGCAACAGTGATCACTATACGTACTAAAAACTGGCGCTTGGCACCCCGAAAACCAAAACAACATTCATTAGTCTCTGAAATGTGCCTGGTGGATTCTGGAATCCTTTTCTAGTCACGTTACTTAGAATTTACACTAAACGCTGTCTTTTCTCGTTCTGCTGGTTCCATTGAAATCTGATAATATTCACTGGTCAAATCTAAAGTGGAGAAGTACTTGGCTTTCGCCAGTTGGTCCAATGTCTCACTTATGTAGGGGATTGGAAAACCTTCTCTCACTGAAATTTTGTTCAACTTTCTATAGAGAAAATGCATTACAGCAGACGTTGCTGGGTTTCTCCAATTCTGATTGCTCTTCTTTATTCAAATGATCTTTTCAGATTCCTCCTCTAACCAAGGCGAACGTTCCCCTTGCTCTATTTGTACATCGAATTGGCAATATATGCGCCTGACACTGCCTCCTCTTCCGGATTGATCATTTCTTTTTTGTTGTTTGGATTCAAAGCTGTTTCTGCCCACATTTCTAAAATCTTTTCTTTGTTGTCATATCCCTTTCCGGTGCTACGTTATTTTTCCTCCTTACCTCACGACTTGCCTTTGATATGAATATCTTACATTTTCCTTCGCCATCCTGTGATGTACGCTGTTCCAACCTATCTGCATTGCGAGTGCGTCTTACCCTCTTATTCGTAGATCCTTTTTGCCAACTACTATTTCTGTTCATTTTCATTTTCTTTTCTGCCTGAGTCAAGGACTGTCTGAAAACATATCTTCTGTCCTCACATATGACTTTTTGCATTGTCTGTTAATTCGTTCCCCTTCACCTTAACCGATCGAGGTGGCGCAGTGGTTAGACACTGGACTCGCATTCGGAAGGACGACGGTTCAATCCAGCGTCGCTGCCATCCTGATTTAGATTTTCCGTGCTTTCCCTAAATCACTCTAGGCAAATGCCGGGATGGTTCCTCTGAAAAGGCACGGCCGACTTCCTTCCCCATCCATCTCTAATCCCATGAGACCGGTGACCACGCTGTCTGGTCTCCTTTCCCCAACCAACCAACCTTCACCTTAGTCGCCACACATCCCATGTCCTTTTAAAAAGCTTTCGGTGTTGTTTCTGTCCCCAGCACTGTCAGCAGCGGAAAACTTTGACACTTTATTCTGATCGCCTTCTATCCATAATTAGTCACAACCTTCTTCTTCCTCAGAAAGTCGCATCCTACTGGACCATCATGCCGAATATCCAGTCCTCTCTCTATGACGTGGACCCTGTGCTTCACTGCATCTTTCCTTGTTAATAGTAATTGCGGATCCATGATTCCCAATGTGTCTACTGTACCTTGCGTCACATCCTTCAGCCTATGGGTATCTTCCCTGCTAATTTCTGCATCTTTTGTGAGCCTCTCATGCTTTATACAATGAGGTTACAATAGTCATTGGATACCTCTTAATATTGTGTCGGACCTCCTTTTGCCCGGCGTAGTGTAGAAAATCGATGTGGCATGGACTCAACAAGTCGATCGAAGTCTCCTGCAGAAATATTGAGCCATGCTGCCTCTATAGCCGTCCATAAATGCGAAAGTCTTGCCTATGAAGAATTTTGTTCACTAACTGACCTCTCGATTATGTCCCGTAAATATTCGATGGGATTCATGTCAGGTGATCCGTGTGGCCAAATCATTCACTCGAATTGTCCAGAATGTTCCTCACACCGGTTGCGAACAATTGTGACCCGGTGACATGGCGCATCGATTTCGTCATCCGTGAATATTCCATCGTTGTTTGGGAACATGAGGTCTATGAATGGCTGAAAATTGTATTATCTGATTCAGTCGGAGCAGAGCATCCAGTGCAATCTATGTAAACACAGCCCACCACCAGGATGCACAGTGCCCTGTTGACAGCTTGGGTGCATGGCTTTTTGGGGTTGCATCACACTCGAACCCTACCATCAACTCTTACCAACTGAAATCAGGACTCATCTGACCAGACCACGGTTTTCTAGTCGTCTAGGGTCCAACTGATACAGTCACTAGCCACAAGGAGGCGTTGCAGGCGGTGTCGTGCTGTTAGCAAAGGCACTCGCGAAGGTCGTGTGCTGCCCCGTAGCCCATTAACTCCAAATTTCGCAGCGCTCTCCTAACGCTTATATTCGTGGATTGTCCCACATCGATTTCTGCGGTTACTTCACGTATTGGTGCTTGTGTATTAGCACTCAACGCTACGCGTTCCAAGTCTGTTAATTCCCATCGTGCGGTCATAATCACATCAGTAACCTTTTCACATGAATCACCTGAGTACAAATAACAGCTCCACTAATGCACTGTCCTTTTATACCTCGTGTACGTTATACTACAGCCATCTGTATGTCTGTATGTCGCTAACTGATGACTTTTGTTACCTCAGTATCTTTTAATGCCCGTTAACTAGCGCCTCAAAGGACAGACGCATTTTTTCACAGTCACAGTACCTACCTTTCTTCAGGAAACGGGTTTTTCTGCACCAAGCCAACTACCCACACGGGCACTATGATGACGCTTGGAGCACCACTGGCTATCAGAACGGCGACCGTTCTTCCGCTTTGCCTTGACACAGCAGCGGCCATAGCTGTGCGCCCACTTGTACACAAGAGTAGCACCATGTCGTATTGGAAGTAAAATCAGCATTGGCCGTATTTTTTTGTTTTATTGTCAGCAAAATCGATTTTCGATCACTTAGTGATCATCCTCAGTGCTGTAATATACTATTAAAATTGGTAGGCACTGGTATCAAGCTATAACCACAAGCTCGGAGCGTGAACGCCTCCACGATCATGTTGAGTAATTTGTGAAGAAACTGTCTAGATTGCTTTTAATTGTGATGGCCTGGAGGATCGGCATGAGCATTTCGGAAACTACACGACTTGTCGGGTGTTCGACGAGTGCTGTGGTGTGTTCAACACGTGGCGAACCCAAAGTGATCGCTCTAAGTTTGTGGTTATGGCTTGATACCAGTGACTAGCAATTTTAATTGTGTATTACAGCACTGAGGATTGTTACTAAGTGACCGAAAATCAATTTTGCTGACAATAAATCAACAAAATACGGCCAGTGCTGATTTTCCTTCCAATTCTATCCACTATTTGGTCGTGGTGCACGCAACACGCCATGCAGTCAACCATGTTGTATTTTTAGATGAGTCTTGGTTCTGCGTACAGCATCACAAGGACGTATCTGTAAGTGGAGGCTCTGAGAGAATGAAACTTGTCAGATTACATTCGTCATCGCTATAAGGACCCTACAACTAACGTGATGGTATGCCATTGGGTATACAACACGATCACCTCTGGTTCGTATAGCCGGCATTTGGGACAGCACCCTATTAACAAAGTAAATAAATTTCCTGAACGACTCCACGATAATGGTGAATAAATTGTGAAGAAACTGTCTAGGTTGCTGGACATTGTGATGACCTGGAGGCTCGGTACGGGCATTTCGGAAACTACGTGACTTGTCGGGTGTTTGAGAAGTGCTGTGGTGTTTTCAACATGTGGCGAACCCAAGGTGAAACCACACCTAGATGTCGGGGGTTGGGCGACCATCCCTCATTACAGATGTCGGAAGTCGGAAGCTGGGCAGATTGGTAAAACAGGACAGGTGGAAACCGTGGCGGAACTAACATCAAACTTTAATTCTGGGCAGAGTACAAGTGTGTCTCAACATTCAGTGCACCGAACACTCCTAATGATGGGCATTCACAGCCGGCAACCTACGCATGGGGCAATGTTGACATCACGACACCGACAACTACGACTAAAGTGGGCACTTCACCATCGGCACTGGACGGTGGCGCAGTCGCAGGGCGTTGCATAGTCTGATGGTTCCCGATACCGTCTTCATTATGCTGGTGGATGGACGCGAGTCCGATGTTTCCAGGAGAACAACTCCTTGACACCTGTACTGCAGGACGGATACAAGCTGGCGGCGGCTCCATTAGGTCTGGCCATACAAGTGTTCAGAGGAGCTAATGCAAGGCACCATGATGGCCAAGGAGTATCGCACACTGGTCGCAGACCACGTACGCCCCTTCATGACGTTCATCTTTCCCCATGGCAGTGGCATATTTCAGAAAGATAATGCGCCATGTCACAAGGCCAGAAGTTTGATGAAGTGGTTCGAGGAACACAGTGGCGAGTTCGAATTGAGGTGCTGACCCCCAAGCTCTCCTCCCCCCCCCCCCCACCCGAACCAGATCGAACACATTTGTAATGTGATTGACAGTGACGTCAGAGTTCATCGCTCCCCCCCTCCACCCCGGACTTTACAGGAATTAGGTGGCTAGTGTGTGGAAATGGGGTCCAACGCCCTTCAGCGACCTACCAAGGCCTCACTGCTTCCATTTCAAGACGCGTCGCCGCTTTATCCGTATCAAAGATGGACATACCGGCTATTAGGTAAGTGGTCATAACGTTCTGGCTGATAGGTATATAATGTTTTGGGTACTGCCATCATGAGAGCACGAATTAAGATTAAGGGAACATAAGAACGAGAGGTGTTTGCTATACATTATAAGGCAACAGAAAATGAAAAATAAAACAAAATTAAAAATTAAAAAGTTCACCACCAAAACTTAGAACGGTAAAACAAAATTCAGTTCAATATCAGTAAAACCTATGCCTAAGTCGGATGCCAACCGTCAAATCGGCTCACAAATTCGGAAGAGATTTTATTTTTTTGTCACAGTTACAAAATGACACACAGCGTCTAAATTACAATCAAAGTTAAATTACAAAATTTGATTTAAAGGAGTGTAGTTGCACATTTATAAAATTGGCTTCTCAGGCATCGCACATAGACTAGCGCCACCTCTCATCATATCATTCAGCTGATATAAGAACGTAGGCTTCCACGGCCGGTGTCACAGTGATTAAAATTCTTCTGGGTAGGGCCGCGTCATTGCTAAAACTAACAACAATAATAAACTAAAACCGACGTTTCGGCCGAATTGCAACGGCCTTCCTCAGGGCACAACTGGTTTTTCATGGGGATAGGTGCTTCTATTTAATACAGACTATCGATGTCTGACGTCAGTGTTGTAGAACTTTTAATTGGCCCTCTAATGGCTAGTCACGACGTAAGGGAAGATGAAAGGAAAGAGGCTGTTCGTGGAAGTCCATGCCGTCAACGATTGGTAGCTGTCCGCCAATCTGCGTCGGCTTCTGGTCGACAAGTTTTCATCGTGGTGTGCGCGGAAGTGGACTGACAGTTGCTCCACAGCTGTTTGTGCAGATACGTCCATGTCCCGTGTAGATTCTCCCCGCGAACGCTCGCGGCCGGGTGGACTGGAACGGTCGGCAGCCAGGCTGTTTAATAATTTTGCGTTCTCGCATCCACGATTCTTTCGCCAGTACTCGGGCTTCCTCGAACCTGATAGGTTCTCTACAGTCACGGTGGTGTTCCGCTATCACCGATTGATGATAGGTTCCACCAAGGATGTAATCAACATCTTAACACTGCAGGTGTTTACGAACTGCAGTGTGAGTGTGGAGCTACCTAAATAGGAGAAACAGGGAGACCTGTAAGCTTACGAGTAGCAGAACACGAACGCTATATACGATTACAACAACATAATAAATCGGCGATAGCGGAACACCACTGTGACTGTGGACAACCTATCAGGTTCCAGGAAGCCCGAGTACCGGCGAAAGAATCGTGGATGCGAGAATGCAAAATACGGGAGGCGATCGAAATTATTAAACAGCCTGACAACATCAACGGAGAAGATGGCTACAAACTCCCGGCGCCCTGGCTGGTTCAAGTGGCTCTGAGCACTATGGGGCTTAACTTCTGAGGTCATCAGTCCCCTAGAACTTAGAACTACTTCAACCTAACTAACCTAAGGACATCACACACATCCATGCCCGAGCCAGGATTCGAACCTGCGACCGAAGCGGTCGCGCGGTTCCAGACCGTAGCGCCTAGAACCGCTCGGCCACTTCGGCCGGCTAGTCCTGGCTGCCAGCAGTCCCTGTCCAACGGGCCGCGAGCGGTCGCGGGGCAGAAGCTACACGGGACACGGACGTATCTGCACAAACAGCTGTGGAGCAACTGTCAGTCCACTTCCGCGCACACTAGGAGGAAAACTTGCCAACCAGAAGCCGAACGTTGCTAGGCGTACAGCTACCTATCATTGACGACAAGGACATCCGCGAATAGCCTCTTTCCTTCCATCTTCCCTTACTTTAACACGAGCCAATCATATCAGAAGGCCAATTAAAAGTCTTACAACAGTGACGACAGGAAAATGACAGTCTGTAATAAGTAGAAGCACCTATCCCCATGCAAAACCAGTTGTGCCCTGAGGAAGGCCGTTGCAATTCGGCCGAAACGTCGGTTTTAGTTTATTATTGTTGTTAGTTTTAGCAAATACGCGACACAATACCAAAAATAATTTTAATCAGTATTTTCAGCTGACAGTTGGCGGCGCGCTTACACATACGCTTTTTATTGATGCTGACACTAAACGCTGTTTCACAGGTTCTAAATATGGACGAGAAAACTTTTTAAGAAGTTTTTGTCCTTTTAATTTTTCTTCTTTTGAAAGTCTGAAAATGTACAGACAAATGTATATCGTCCTCATATTCCTTTAATCTTTATTTCTTAGCTGATGATGGTAGTAGCCAGAACATTGTTATAAATGAAGATATATGTTAAGTAATCTAGACTTTATCGTAAGCTATTGGACAGGAGCTGTTACATTCCTAAATTGTTAACGCTGGTGGCTGTGCCTGACCTTCAACATGTCTGTGAAGTTTTTTTCAACAAGATCTGCCTGTACTGTCCTGGTCTTCCTCGACACAGAGGATTTTTGATTGTTGCCCTGGCCAGCACGTTCTCCAGATCTCACAATCACTGCCAAGAGACTGGCACTTCACCATTGGACAGTCACCACAGGTGAAGGCATAGAAGTGAAGTAATGTCACTGAAGCTCAGTTCAAACTGATACCCGACCGGATTAAAGCCTCTGTTGCTGCCAGAGGTAGTACATTCTGCATACCAAGTTTAATAATGTATACTTCCTAATATACTGCCCAACTATGAAGAAAAAAATTTGAATTTTCGTTGTTTGCTATCCTTTCTGTTGTTACAATTTTAATGGTCAGCTCTACGAGCAGTCTGGAGTGCTAAAGGGTTGCCAAAACGATTTTTTTTGTCTTCTTTCTAAGACCGTTCCTAAAAGCTAAAACCGATACGCCACTTGCCAACGTTAAAGGGAAGGGCTGGAATCGATTCGTTCTTCGAAGCAGCCACATCCCCCCCCCCCCCCCCCTCTACGAAATTGGCAGGTTGGCATCTGGTAAGAGCGCTGATGACGGTGCTGTTGAGCGCCCCATATCCTCCATCATCACCATCATCCTCATCATCAGCATCATCACAACCATCATCATCATCATCATCATCATCACCATCATCACCACCACCACCACAACCACCACCATCACCACCATCATCGTCATCATCACCATCGTCATCATCACCATCATCATAACCATCATCATCATAACCATCATCATCATCATCGTCGTCGTCGTCGTCGTCGTCGTCATTATCATCATCGTCATTATCATCATCGTCATCATCATCATCATCATCATCATCATCATCGGAAAAGAGTAATCGCATTGTAACACGTGACACGTGTGTGGATTCGTTCGTACGTACCGACGCAGCTGCGTGGTCCGTGGCCAAAGGGCGCGTAGCAGTAGGGGTGCCTGGTGCGGCAGGCGTCCTCTGAGAAGCGCTCTGGGTCAAAGCGCTCAGGCTGCGGGAAGAAGCGCGGGTCGTGGTGCAGGCCCAGTGTGGAGACGAAGAGCGGCGTGCCCGCCTCCAGGGGAACCCCCGCACCTGAACCTGCGCACGCGTCCAGGGTGCGCGGCCGCCGGCAACGCCGCTCCACGTACGGCAGCGCCGGGTACTTGCGCAGCGTCTCTGCCACAGATGATGTGTATCTGTTACTGATGGCTCAGCCTCGACAGCACAGACTCAGTGCAATAATATTTCCCCTGGAAATCACTTTTAAATTCTGCCCTTCGTGGTCATAATAAGGTATTCACCGCACTCTGATATTGTAAAGGCAGTAGTTGTGTTCATACTCCCTTACATCATACGGCCCATCCTTTACCGTGCTAAAGTTGTGTGGATCTCCGCCCCTCCCAAGTTCTATAATTCCATTCAGATCCTGGAACGCCATGCACTCCGCCTCGACTTCTGTCTCCGTTTACCTTCTTCCACCAGCATTCTTCACAAACTCAGCAAATATTCACCTCTCCTCATTCATATTGAACACCTCCAAACAATCTACACTATCCACAAACTCGACTCGAATAACCTACAGTTTCCCCTCTACTTAACAGTCCTCATGCGGTGCTGCGCCTTTACCAAAACATATCACCCACCCTGCACCTTACACCCTCCATATACCCTCCACTCTGATGTTTACCCATCATACCAGCCATTAGTCCACCCCACCAATTCCATCTCATCAGGCTACCTCTCCCTCCCATCCCGACATTCCCTTACGCCTTTTTCCCCCCATCTGCCTTTCTTTCTCCACCCCTATCCTTTTCTCAACAACTATCAGCCTCATCAATACCCACCTCTGCTCCATCTGCTCTTCTGTACCAACAGCCACTCCTGCCTCATCAATACTCTTTGTCAGTCCTCCATCCTCATGTCACCATATTCCTACCCTCCTCGCCGATCAACCGTTTCTCCTTCAATAACAGACACCCTATCCTAAGGCAGGTCCTTACACCTTTTAGGGCCAGGAAAGTGCTTCTTTTAGATATCAGCGTTTCGGTGTCATGCTCAAATATTTTTAAATGTGCTCTTAAAGTGTTTCATTTTACCTTTTATTCTTAGTGTTTTTAACTTAAAGTGCAAGAAGTTCTATCTCTTGCATATACATAAAAATTTCCATTTCATATTCACCTTTAAAAAGTTTAAAATTCATTGTAATATTTCACTTTTCAGTTTCTTGTTTTTTCGCCTCATTTAATTTCTGTTGTCAATTGGATGAAGTGTGGGTTGACTGTACTGCTGACAATCCGCCCTTCACCCACATGGGGCGCGGGGGTGATGAAATACCAACAGAAAAAAATCAAAAATTTTCTCTACATCTACGAGCTGATCTACTTCAACTTGATTCAGGCGAATCCAGAAAAGTTTAAAACAACTGAATGACTTCAAAATGTGAACTAGACACTTTACTTAACGCTCATACAGCCCAAAAATGTGCGCTGATGTCCGCATTGACTACGCAGTTTGACAACGTTGAAATGCTAAAATGGCGTGTTAATTAATCGCCCCTATGCGGAAGCACTTTGTCATACAGAGCGCCGGGAGTGTCAATCTCCGTTCCTAATGGGTGGCTGCCTTAGTTGAATTTCGCCAGCCGACCTGCACATTTCGATCGTTTTCGTTGTTATACGCACATCAAAAAATGTTTGCACAGAAAATTGAAATAGAGATCAATACAAACAGCATTTACGCTCATTTTATTGCTCATGAAAAACACACATTGCATGTTGTACCACCATACAGCGAGACCTTCAGATGTGGTGGTCCAGATTGCTGTATACACCGGTACTTCTAATACCCAGTAGCACGTCCTCCTGCATTGATGCATGCCTGAATTCGTCGTGGCACACTATCCACAAGTTCATCAAACCATTGTTGGTCCAGATTCTCCCACTCCTCAACGACGTAGATCCCTCACAGTGGGTGGTGGCTCACATCGTCCATAAACAGCCCTTTGCAATATACCCCAGGCATTTTCGATAGGGTTCATGCTGGCCCTCTAGTTGAGCGATTTCGTTATCATGAAGGAAGCCATTCACAAAATGCACATGATGGAATCCCAAACTGTCGTCCATGAAGACGAATGCCTCGCCAATATACTGCCAATATGGTTGCACATTCGGTCGGAGGACGCCATTCACGTATCGCACAGCCGTTACGGCGCGTTCCATGACCACCAGCGGCGTACGTCGTCCCCACATAATGTAACCCCAAAACAGCAGGGAACCTCCACCTTGCTGCACCCACTGGACAGTGTGTCTAAGGCGTTCAGCCTGACCGGGTTGCCTCCAAACACGTCTCTGACGATTCTATCATTGAAGGCACATGCAACACTCACCAGTGAAGAGGGCGTGATCCCAATGCTGAGCGGTTCATTCGCCGTGTTGTTGGGCCCATCTGTACCACGCTGTATGGTGTGATGGTTGCAAAGATGGATCTCGCCATGGACATCGGGAGGGAAGTTGAGCAGCAAGCAGCCTATTGCGCAGTTTGAGTCGTAACACGACGTGCTGTGGCTGCACGAAAGCATTATTCAACATGAAGGCATTGCTGTCAGGGCTCCTCCGAACCATAATCCGTAGGTAGCGGTCACCCACTGCAATAGTAGCTCTTGGGCGACCTGAACGAGGCATGTCGTCTCTCTGTATCTCCTCCATGTTTGAATGACATCGCTTTCGTTCACTCCGAGACGCCTGGACACTTCCCTTGTTGAGAGCCCTTCCTGGCACAAAGTAACAATGCGGAGGCGATCGAATCGCGGTGTAGCCCGTCTAGGCATGGATGAACTACAGACAACACGAGCCGTGTACCTCCTTCCCGGTGGAATGACTGGAACTGATCGGCTGTCGGACCCCGTCCGTCTAATAGGCGCTGCTCATGCATGGTTGCTTACATTTTGGGCGGGTTTTATGACTTCTCTGAACAGACAAAGGTACTGGGTCTGTAATACAATATTCACAGTCAATGTCTATCTTGAGGAATTCTTGGTACCAGGATGATGCAAAACTCTTTTTGATGTGTGTATTTCTACTACTCCGAATAGCATCACAGTTTCCGCTCTCCACTGATGCAGGAACCATTCTGCATAATCACACACATGTGAAATCATCCATTGTCGGAAGAGGAAATATTAAAAATTGGGCCTGCGAGGGCTGCAAGAACCTCTAGCTATTCTAATTGCACAATAAGGAGAATAAAGAAAGACGGCAACATCCAGCTACAAGAACCTCCTAAGGCTTCACCAACATTGTGGAACACACAGAAGAAGCACAACAAAGTTTTATATTTAGGTAATAGTGGTGAAAAGGTTGTAGGGAGCTGACACAAAATTTCCACAGGAGACATTCTTTATTTTATCTTGTAAGAAATGTAGTAACCACGTTTTCTACTATGCTACATTTTTACCCCTTTTTTGTTTATGACAACGTGCAGTCGGACTTGTTTTGCTTAGGTTGACCATTTGTTAATGCGGCAGTATATTTTTCAGTACTACAGTAGAATGTATTGACTTAGGACCTCTATATTTATCGAATTATTGATGATCTGTGTTACTGACCGACAAATCCATTTCATGCTTCATGGTACATGGTTCATAGTCCCACATGCAGCTTGCCTGTCTAACGGCTTCCGGGGGCAATAACAATTTGATTTTCAATATTTCATATACAGTAGTTAATGACCGAATTAAAATATTTTAATAGCTATTATAATCCACTTATTAAGAGGTAAAATTTTACATCTACATATAGATGTATCCTCAACGAGGCATCATGAGTTGTGTGGCAAAGGGCACCTTGTACCATTACAAGACATTTCCTTTCATATTCCACTCGCAAATGCCCCCGTACGAAACCTAATTTCTCTAATCTTGTCTTCGTGGTCTTTACGCGAAATTTGCCTTGGCGGCAGTCGTTCTGCAGTCAGCTCCAAATACCACTTCTCAAAAGTTTCTCAGTAGTGTCCCTTCAGAGATGCCCTTTCGAGTTCCCGAAGCATCTCTGTAATACTTCGGTGTTGACTGAACCATAAGTAATAAATACAGCAGCCTGCTTCTGAATTGTTTCGCTGTCTTTCTTCAGTCCGCCCGGTGTGCATCGGAAACACTTGACCAGTGTTCGAAAATGGGTCACACTAGTGTCCTATATGCGGCGTTCTTTACAGATGAACCACACTTAAATTCCCCCAATTAACTGAAGACGGCCATTCTGTTTTCCCGCTAAAATCGTCACATGCTCGTTCTGTTTCATGTCCATTACACCTGGATATTAATCGACATTACTGTGTCAAATAGCGCATGACTAATGCTGCATTCGAACGTTACTGAATTATTTTTCCTATTTATGTGCATTAACTTACATTTTTCTACATTGTTAACAAGCTGCCATTCATCACACCAACTTGAAATTCTGTCTCAGTCATATTGTATTCTCCTATAACAACGACACCTTACCGTACACCACAGCATCATCAGAAAACTATCACAGATTGCTGCTAACCCTGTCCATTAGGTCATTTGTGTGTATAGAGAGCAAATGGTTTAAAACACAGTATGGCAAGTATTACGGTTAGAAATAGGCAATATGTCTTGAGTCAGCGTAGCTCAAACGCATAAGTAATCCCAATTATATTGATCCAGTATTTGAGAATGACAGCACTTTTCGACTTCCAACAAACTTGAAACATAATTTCACGTCTTTTCTAAACTTTTCCTCGTTTAGATGCTTAACGCCAAATATTTGATACATATCCCATATGTAAGGTAATCAGATGTTGAAACTTGAAAGAACTGGGGACATACTAGTGACCTAACCTGTTAAAGCGATAACTTGGAGGTTGGCCACCTGTAGCCTACAATTTATACGAGATGTGTGTTCGTGCGTAAGCGTCAGGCGTTGAACCACCCCTGCCCTGACGTGCAGTTGCCGTCCACACTGTAGAGCTCACCAGTACCACTTTCAACCTCCCTTACTGTGGCCTCTGCACAGGTATGGGTCAAGTTGTTCTGAGCACACATTGACAACTTGCATGATCCTCTCACGAAAGCAAATTGTGCATGTGGCCAATCTGTGATAAGAGTCACTTGATCTGTCATCTACCTTTCAGTCCGAATCCGAATCTGTACTTGGCTTTAAAATTAATCACATATTTCATATACGAGGGTCGGTCAAAAAGTAATGCCTCCCATTTTTTTTCTACTTAAAAAAATTAAGTTAAGTGAACAATTTGAATTTGGCGCCATTCCTCAAACCTTCTTCTGCAATCCACTGCAGTAGTAACTTTCTGTGTCAACAGGTGGCAGCACAGCAGAAGTTTGTAAGATGGCCGTCATCGATGTTCGTTTGAGACAGCGTTGTGTGATTGAATTCTTGAATGCAGAAGGTGAAACGCCCATACACATTCATGAAAGACTGAAGAAGGTGTATGGTGTTGTGACAGTGGATGTCAGCACTGTTAGACGATGGGTTCGTCGTTGTAAGGAAGCTGAAGGGCAAACACCGTTGACTGACGAAAAGCGGAGCGGCAGGCCGGTGAGTGCAGTGACTCCACACAACATTCAGCAAGTTGATGACATCATTCGTGGTGACCGTCGGGTGACTGCAGATGAAGTGTGTCGCATTATTTCTCTTAGTAAAGGCAGTGTGATCACGATTATTAAACAATTGGGGTACTCAAAAGTTTGTGCACGGTGGGTTCCAAGAATGTTAACCGATCAGAATAAAGAGGCAAGGAAAACAATAGCCTCCCAACACTTGCAGCGCTTCCGTTTGGAGGGAGATGAGTTTCTGAAAAAAATTGTGACCGGGGACGAAACATGGGTGCATTTTTTTGAACCCGAATCAAAGAGGCAGTCAATGGAGTAGCGTCACACAAGCTCGCCGAGGAAGAAAAAATTCAAAACTGTGCGATCGGCAGGGAAAGTTATGGCAACAGTTTTCTGGGATACAGAGGGTGTGATTCTGGTTGATTTTTTGGAGCAGGGATGCACAATAAATTCTGTTCAATACGTCACAACCCTATAAAACATAAAGCACGTCTTCAGCGAGTTCGCCCAACAAAATCAATGGCAGATGTTCTTCTTTTGCATGACAATGCAAGACCACACACCAGTCGTCACACCTCTGACGAGATTGTCAAAATTGGATGGGAAGTTTTGCCTCATCTCCCATACAGCCCTGACCTGGCACCATCAGACTTCCATCTGTTAGGGCCACTAAAAGAAGCTCATCGTGGGATTCATTTTGAAGATGAGGAGGCCGTCAAAACATCCGTGCGTCAATGGCTTAGGAAGCAGAGCTGTGATTTTTACCGTGCTGGGATACATGCCCTTGTTCAAAGATGGACCAAAACTGTAGAGATGGGCGGAGATTACATTGAAAAATGACAAAATGATCCTCAATGTTGTGGTTTTCAACCTATGTAATTGCATTTAAATTTCCTGACAATTAAACGTAGGAAAAAAAATAGGAGGCATTACTTTTTGACTGACCCTCGTACCTTTCTTTGTAAGACCGAACGAAATTGTCGTTTGAGCTTCTCAGTTTTGGTGCATGTATGTGCTAGAAATGTCTCATATTACCCCCAGGTCTGTTTCTACCAGTTTCTCCATTCTTAACATTAGTGTTGTCTGCAGAAAGTACCGGATCAAAACTTCCTCTTCTACATCGGTCAACACGCTGAAAACAATTCAAGAATCTGTGATGTGACCGTCACATATCTCTGAGCAATCTTTTATTATTTTTCTCTTCGTTTCTTCACTGTCAACGGCCTTGCCGCAGTGGTAACAACGGTTCCAGTCAGATCACCGGAGTTAAGCGCTGTTGGGCTGGGCTAACACTTAGCTGGGTGACCATGCGGTCTGCCGAGCGCTGTTGGCAAGCGGGGTGCATTCAGCCCTTGTGAGGCAAACTGAGGAGCTACATGCTTGAAAAGTAGCGGCTCCGGTCTCGTAAACTGACATACGGTTGGGAGAGCGGCCGGCTGGTGCAGTTGGGCCTTCACGGCCTGTTAAGTTTTTCATTTCTTTACTATTTCTGAGGAAAGTACAAGGTTGCTTTCTCTGAAGGAAGGTTCAAAATTATCTTGTTACGAAATGAGCGGGCTCATGTGTGCCTTGACCACAGGAGGTTTGTCACAAAGGCCGTGGAGAAGGTAAGAGGGTCCTGAGGGCACTGCAGCTCGTGGAAGAACTTGCAATAAACCCCTGGTCCTCGCATTGCTGGTGAACGTGGCTTTCTCCTTTGAAGGCAGCTGCCCCTAAGCTAGTGCATCCTTAGAGTATGAGTGTGCATGACGAATTCACCTCTTTGTACGCAGATGTAAGAACAGGCCAACACGGTGCTGCTCAGTAACCATGAGAAAATTCGTTGCCTTTCCATTCAAATCTTGTTACCCAATCGACTCAGTCTTGGCTGCCAGAGTGTTTAGGTGCGAAGGGCTCGATCAGTGACTGGAACATGGCTAGCGGACGATCCCAACCTCTTGAATTCTGAGATGCTTTCTGTAAACCAAGGAAGGAAATTTTATGCAAGATTTCTCTGTATTCACCTAAATTAATCGAAATTCCTACCAGTCACTGTGGCAATGGCTGGATGTACTCCATATAGCGTTTTTTAAAAAGTCAGGAATTAGATTTAGAGGAGAATTTGGGGCGCTTGTCGTCGGATAGCCATCTGGGGCCCTCGTGGTCCAGACATCATCGGATACTGCCTTTTACAGTCGCACCATCTCGCCTGTCTTTGTTCAATACTAACTGGCGCATTCCAGCACACATTTCTAGATTTTAGTAAAAGTCGCATTTTGGATTCGTGCTATGCACTTTCTAGGGAGTTCACAAGTTTATGGCTTTGGTATGCAGCTTGGGTTGCCTGATTAATAATATTGGTCTGTGGGTCCTGGACTCGTTTACTTCGCATCAGCGAGCTGCGAAAATTAGAAAGTTTGTAGCGTTTCCAAAGCAGTCTTCCACGTAGATTAGGTACCTCCTCACACCGTTAGCGAAACATTCTCGATTAAACTGAGCTTCGAGAAAGCTTAGTGTTTCAATATTTTGATGACTCTGTGCTCGTTCGTTTCATTAGAGCATAATCCTCAGTCAGCTTTTTCGTGACTTTATCTCCATTTAATTAGTAAGTTATTTCGAGATTTTGAACAAATAAATGACTTAATAAATTCAGACTAGATCTGAATGGCAGAACCAAAATATTGTCCTACAACTGACCCTGGTTATGCGACAGTCTAAAAACCAATATAACCTCTGCATTCCTAATTTATTGTTCTTACTGTGACGGTGTTTCATTGAAAAGCAAGCACCAAGCTTTGTAATTAAACATGACATATGAGAGCATTTTGACCTGTGATTTAATTTCTGGTTCACGAACATTGAGCTGAGATCGTCTTAGATTTACCAACCAGTTATGGTTCATAAATTATCCACTGTTGGCATCAGTCCATGACAATTAGCCATGACATCTACTGCTATGAACTGCGTCGTGGTTCAGGTGTGTCGTGTTCAATGCTTCTCAACACTCTGCAGTGGACTCCGTCTTGCAGTGGTATTTGATGTTGTCTCTAGCCTATCACACAACAGGTACTTCCTGCTCCTCCTTCCAAATGTACCTGAAAGAACCAATTTAGTATTCCATAGCGCTTCAGAAACCCAGTCGCAACATTAAATTCCCGATTGATCAGTTTATTGTTTCAGAAAGTTGTACTGCAAGCACGAATCTCTCAAGCCCCTCCCGTAAATTCTTTAAGGAGACAGCATGCAGTTAAGCTGAAATCTGAAATTTTGAGCTACCTCGAACCTAATGAACTTCCTACCGAATGGCCTAACAGTGCCAGTATCCACCAACACAGGTGAGGGGAAAAAATCTGGAAGGGGGAATAAAAAAAAGTTCAAATGTGTGTGAAATCTTATGGGACTTAGCTGCTAAGGTCATCAGTCTCTAAACTTACACACTACTTAACCTAAATTATCGTAAGGACAACCACACACACCCATGCCCGAGGGAGGACTCGAACCTCCACCGGGACCAGCCGCACAGTCCATGACTCTAGCGCCTTAGTCCGCTCGGAGGAAGAGGGAAGAGTAGGGTTTGGAAACCGGGTAGAACAGGGTCGAATGTCACCAAATATACCAGTCCTAGCATCCACCGATAGGATGCAAGAAAAAAAAAAAGACTGGCTGTGCACAAAGGGTATCGATTTAATTAATTAGTCAATCAATCATACACTCCTGGAAATGGAAAAAAGAACACATTGACACCGGTGTGTCAGACCCACCATACTTGCTCCGGACACTGCGAGAGGGCTGTACAAGCAATGATCACACGCACGGCACAGCGGACACACCAGGAACCGCGGTGTTGGCGGTCGAATGGCGCTAGCTGCGCAGCATTTGTGCACCGCCGCCGTCAATGTCAGCCAGTTTGCCGTGGCATACGGAGCTCCATCACAGTCTTTAACACTGGTAGCATGCCGCAACAGCGTGGACGTGAACCGTATGTGCAGTTGACGGACTTTGAGCGAGGGCATATAGTGGGCTTGCGGGAGGCCGGGTGGACATACCGCCGAATTGCTCAACACGTGGGGCGTGAGGTCTCCACAGTACATCGATGTTGTCGCCAGTGGTCGGCGGAAGGTGCACGTGCCCGTCGACCTGGGACCGGACCGCAGCGACGCACGGATGCACGCCAAGACCGTAGGATCCTACGCAGTGCCGTAGGGGACCGCACCGCCACTTCCCAGCAAATTAGGGGCACTGTTTCTCCTGGGGTATCGGCGAGGACCATTCGCAACCGTCTCCATGAAGCTGGGCTACGGTCCCGCACACCGTTAGGCCGTCTTCCGCTCACGCCCCAACATCGTGCAGCCCGCCTCCAGTGGTGTCGCGACAGGCGTGAATGGAGGGACGAATGGAGACGTGTCTTCTTCAGCGATGAGAGTCGCTTCTGCCTTGGTGCCAATGATGGTCGTATGCGTGTTTGGCGCCGTGCAGGTGAGCGCCACAATCAGGACTGCATACGATCGAGGCACACAGGGCCAACACCCGGCATCATGGTGTGGGGAGCGATCTCCTACACTGGCCGTACACCTCTGGTGATCGTCGAGGGGACACTGAATAGTGCACGGTACATCCAAACCGTCATCGAACCCATCGTTCTACCATTCCTAGACCGGCAAGGGAACTTGCTGTTCCAACAGGACAATGCACGTCCGCATGTATCCCGTGCCACCCAACGTGCTCTAGAAGGTGTAAGTCAACTACCCTGGCCAGCAAGATCTCCGGATCTGTCCCCCATTGAGCATTTTTGGGACTGGATGAAGCGTCGTGTCACGCGGTCTGCACGTCGAGCACGAACGCTGGTCCAACTGAGGCGCCAGGTGGAAATGGCATGGCAAGCCGTTCCACAGGACTACATCCAGCATCTCTACGATCGTCTCCATGGGAGAATAGCAGCCTGCATTGTTGCGAAAGGTGGATATACACTGTACTAGTGCCGACATTGTGCATGCTCTGTTGCCTGTGTCTATGTGCCTGTGGTTCTGTCAGTGTGATCATGTGATGTATCTGACCACAGGAACGTGTCAATAAAGTTTCCCCTTCCTGGTACAATGAATTCACGGTGTTCTTATTTCAATTTCCAGGAGTGTATAAAGTAAAGGGATATTTCCAAACATCCACAGCTGGGAGGCTT
This sequence comes from Schistocerca gregaria, assembly GCF_023897955.1. Lineage (NCBI taxonomy): Eukaryota > Metazoa > Arthropoda > Insecta > Orthoptera > Acrididae > Schistocerca > Schistocerca gregaria. The sequence continues at coordinate 274,951,833 of NC_064926.1, forward strand.
TACCAGGTATCCACTGCTTTGTTCAGGGCAAAGGTGGGGTTAGTGTGCCACATGGCCGAAACTACCTGTTTTTTTCTTGAATGTCTTTGTTGCATCCGCTACAGGTACCCAAAGCAGTGGAAGTAGGAGAAGGAAGTCATGTACTGCCTACCAACGCTGGGCCTGTATGAGCAGCGAGGAGGGCAGGGGGGGGGGTGATGGAGGCGAGAGGGGTGGGGGGTCATCTTGATGTTGTTGTATTTGCATACAATGGTTTACTCAAATGGGAAGTACCCACTTAGAGAGAGAGAGAGAGAGAGAGAGAAAGAGAGAGAGAGCATGTGTTTCAAGAGGAATTTCTCAGGTATCAATATCAAAGGGTTGGCGCCACCTGATGCCTTGTTTGGGAATCAGCATGGCGACCGGTTCTCTGCATCACAGCAGACAGTTGGCTGGCAGTGGTAGTGTGGCCTGCACATGCGGGAACACGTGAAGCGGCCGCCCGACAAAGCGGTTTGGGCGTGGGCGCGGAATGCCTTGTGGTCAGTGTCAAAGATATGTGTGGTGGGTTATCTTGACTGCGTTCCTTTTGTGGTCGGACACAAAAGCACTGCAATTTGTTAAATATTTCATACTGCCTTGTCAACCTCAAAATCATTAAATAAACAGTATTCCATACATTGCAGTCAATTTTCCGACAAATTCATTAAATAAGTAAATAAACTATATTCCAAACACTGCCTTGTATTCCATAAATTGTTTAAATAGTCAATATTCCACATGTTGCCTTGTCTATGGCTTGTCGTCTGGTTCAAAATGGTTCAAAGGGCTCTGAGCACTATGGACTCAACTGCTGAGGTCATAAGTCCCCTAGAACTTAGAACTACTTAAACCTAACTAACCTAAGGACAACACACACATCCATGCCCGAGGCAGGATTCGTACCTGCGACCGTAGCGGTCGCGCGGTTCCAAACTGTAGCGCCAGAACCGCTCGGCCACCAGCGGTCGGCGCTTGTCGTCTGCGTAGGATTCATAAAAGTTTTATTTTATCTGTTATTACTCTTCTGTTATAATTTCATGTACTGACTCGTTCCATGACCATGGCGACTTTGTCCTCGGTTTGATCCTACGGCACATGAAATAAAAAAAATAAAAAAAAGATACACAGGCGCTTTCACGTCGTCTAACGAGTGCTGTCGTCCCTCAAGCTTTTGCTGAATGATTCAGCGACTGAGCTTGAATAAATACCGTTCCGGTCTTATGATCTGCGTCGACACCTATCTTTACTTTCTTTTCAATTTAACCTGCCGTTAGCTAGGCTTACCATACGTCCAGGATTACCTCGGGCACTCTTGGTTTGGTAGTGGTGTCCTGGTTAATGTCTGGAGTTGCAAAAATGTTCAGAGAACGAGAAATTGCTTCAAGCAGGCTGAAATCTGTTTATTACCCGTGCTAGTAGCCAGTTTCGACTGTAGGTCATTTTCAAGAACATGTAATACGTTCAAAAATAATGCTATTAGTGTATACATCAATAGTATACAAGCTATCGCATACACATTTAGTTTATAAGTCAAGTTATTTACATGTTTTAAGCTTCACGCATCATTTCACATTTTACTACATCGCCAGTACATGCTATACATCATATTTCTGTGCATATGTGGCACAAAAACAATAGAATAGTGTAGATGATTACGTCCATTAGCCTAAACATACAGAATGCTGGCCATATTACAGTATAGGTTCAGTTGTTACGTTATGACCAAAACGTTTAGAATTCTACGAGGGCTGTTCGGAAAGTAAGGTCCGATCTGTCGCGAAATGAAAACCACAGTGAAAATCAAGATGATGATCATGAAATAAAATTTATTGAGACGAGTATCAATGTCGAAAACATTGTGTTATCATACCTGTACATACAGAGACACTATTCTCGAATCAGAAACATACAAATTTACTTGGTATGTATAAATACTGTAATAATTTTAGCCAAAAAATGAAAACTTGATTAATTTATGACCACCTATCCCTCCCCTTAACCTACTGCTCTGCTAAGAGGATAATAATCACTATGGGTTGATTTGTGACCCCCTTGGGATAATCCACCCTTCCAAGAAACTCCCTCCACCCCTTACCCCCCCCCCCCCCCACCCTCCCCATTCTCCCTGCCAATACAAGCACACTTTCAGGCCCGAGTTATTTGAATAGCCCTCCTCCCACCCCATCAGTTGCATTCACCAGTTAATTAAATTGAACAATTAGTTAATCCCTCCCCTCCCACCCCCATCCCTCCCTCACCCACAAATTGGTGGGAAAAAGACACATTTGTTTGGCGTTTGGCGGGAAATCGATTGCAGCATACGCAATACTGTTTAAACAATTTATGATAGACAAGGCAATGAGTGGAATGTTGCCTATTTAAACAATTTATGGGATAAAGGACGGTGTATGAGATATAGTTTAATAATGTATTTATTTAAAGTATTTGGCAGGAAATCAATTACAGTATACAGAATATTGTTTGTGTCTTCTTGTATGAAGAAGAAACAGTAGAGGCTTCAGCATAGACCGCTGAGGCACTCCTCACTTAACTATGCCTCACTGGGACTGCACGTCATAGCCATTCTCAGTACTCTGGAGAACAACTTTCTGCTGCCTTAAATTTGAACCAATTGCGAGCTACTCCCCTTATTCCACAATGGTCCTACTTCTGAAGTAATATTTTCTCGTCGACACAATGGAACGCCTTAGTTAAATCAACGAAGACACCTAGCGCTCGTAACCATTTATTTAATCCGTCCAGGGCCTCACAGAGGATAGAGAATACAGTAGTTTCAGTTGCTAAGCCATGTCTAATACCAAACTGAATATCTGACAGCAAATTGTGTGAGTTTAAATGGTCAATTGCCTTTTATTTACAGCCTGTGTTACCCTAGTAGAAGTTTGCGATACGAACTGCGCTTACACAGCGTTTGAGCGGCTGGCAGGCTGCGAGCGCTCACCTGCGATGACCATGTGCAGGTAGGTCATGGCGGCGATCTGCTGGTAGGAGGGGAGCGGCCCCAGCCGTTCCCTGGCCTCGCGCCGCAGGCGCTCCTGCAGCGCCGGGTTGGCGGCCAGCTCGTACAGGCAGCACGTCAGCGTCGTAGCCGTCGTCTCGGAGCCCGCCGTCACCAGGATGGACGCCTGCGCCGTGCACAGCTCCAGACCGCCCTCTGCGGGAGGAAACCACGTCTCAAAATAAACAACCACGGACCGTATCCTGGAGGCAGCCCGTGCGTTGATGCTACAGGTGTGTGTGGCTAAATCCCTGACCCGGCGCAAAGACAATGCGAAAAGTACAGTTTCTGAAAGATTCAATTCATTAGCGAGGTTGCATTGGTTGGCTGGTAGAGTTGTGGGAGGTGACCAAACGACGAGGACATAGTCCCATCGGATTAGGGAAGGATGGGGAAGGAAGTCGGCCGCGCACTTTCGAAGGAACCATCCCGGCATTTGCCAAAAGCGATTCAGGGAAATCACGGAAAACCTAAATCAGGGTGGCCGGATGCGGGTTTGAACCGTCGTCCTCCAGAATGCGAGTCCAGAGTGCTAACCACTACGCCATCTCGCTCGCTCAGGCTGCATTGGGATGCTTTGAAACGTTAAAAGAAAAAGAAAAAATCACACTGCCTGACAGAAGTGTGAAGCTCCCAGCACGGGAGGAGGAAACGAAATAAAACTTCGCAGGTTAAGATGGTTGTTGTTCTGGTCTTCAATCCGAAGACTGATTTGATGCAGCTCTCCATTCTACTCTATTGTGTTCAAGCCCTTTCATCTCCAAATAACTTTTGCAACCCACATCCTTCTGAATCCGTGTATTACATTTATCTCTTGATCTCCCTCTAAAATTTTTACCTCCCCCTCCCACTTCCATTACGAAATCGGTGATCCCTTAATGTCCCCAATGTGTCCTATCGATCCATCCCTTTTTATATCCAGGTTGTGCCACAAATTTCTTTTCTCTCCAGTTCTTTTCAGTACCTCCTTACTAGTCACATAATATTCTCGTCTACACTTCAACATTCTTCTGCTGCAGCACACTTCAAATCTTCTATTCTCTTCTTGTCTTAGCTGTTTACGTCCATGTTTCACTTCCACACGTGGCTACACTCCATACAAATACTTCCAGAAAAGACTTCCTAAGACGTAAATATATATTCGATCACCCTCTGATCCGCAAACCCCACTTCTGTTTCTCCTAGTGAGTAGTCCCCACCCAGAGAACAAAATGGGCAACTGTTTTACATCCGGAAAATTTCACATAAAAGGATACGATCGTCATTTAACCATACAAAGGACTTTGTGCCTTCTGAAATAATTACGGCTGTAATTTCTCTGGCTTTCAGCCGTTCTCTGTATCAGCAGAGCAAGGCTCTTTTTGTTGATGTTACAAGCCAATATCAGTTAATCATACACACTGCTGAGCTTGCAATTACAGGAAAGGCTTCTGCCCTTTTTCAGGAATCACAAGTTTGTCTGACCTTTCAACAGGTACCCCTTCGTTGTCGTTGCACCTGTCGCACGGCTATCTCTATCGGTGAGGCACACAAGCCACCCCACAAACCGCAAGACTCATGGTTCATGGAGGGTAGAATATTGACGGTATGTGATGTTATTTCAGTGATTACAAAAATTCACAAAGAATTTCGTGGTGGAGGCCCACTTATTAGTATGACGTTGCATCCCCCTCTGGCCTGGATGTATGCTATTAGTCCATTTGGAATGGTGTCATAAAACTGTTGTATCCTCTCGTCAGCTGGCTCACAACTGTTGTAGCCAGTAAATATCCTGGGTACTGTTACTGGAACAGAGCTCACGTCCGAGCTGGTACAAATGGTTCAAAAGGCTCTGAGCACTATGGGACTTAACACCTGAGGTCATCAGTCCCCTAGACATAGTACTTAAACCTAACTAACCTAAGGACATCACACACAGCCATGCCCGAGGCAGGATTCGTACCTACGACCGTAGCAGTCGCGCGGTTCCAAACTGAAGCGCCTAGAACCGCTCGGCCACAGGGGGCCCGAGCTGATCCCGCACATGTTCTATCTGGGTATCGTGCTGGTCATGGGTTCACATGTTCTGTGTGTGGACGAGCATTATCCTGTTGGAAAATGGCACTATGATATACTGTCACATGAGAAATAACAATCAGGATGTTTGTGATGTAGCGTTGTGCTGTTAGAGTTCCCTCAATCCGTACCAGTTATGATCCAAAGTCTTACCCAAGGGCTCCCCTCAACATAACGCCAGCAGTAACACCGCAGTGCTTTTCCAAAACAATGAAAGCATGGTGCCTCCCCCCAGATTTCCACCATATTCACTGACGATGGTCATCCGGCGTATTGTGTCGCCGCTATTCAATGATGAAGACATTGTGACGCTATTCATCAGCAGTCCATGTTTCCGGCCACACGACTCCAGACGCAGCCGTTTGTGTTGTGGTGTCAAAGACACCTTGCGGATAGGACTGTTAGTGCGGCTACGTCTCGACCAATGGTGTGGGATGAAACAGAAGAATGTTGAAGCGAATCCACTACTTGTTCTAGGACGGCAGGCACAGATGTAAAGCGATTACGATGTGTTTGGGGTACAATGCGGCGATCCTCCCTTGTGGTGGTCAGGCCTAGTCGACTAGAATCTTGACGACAAGTGCGCCTATCCCCATACTACCATGCAGTGCAAAACCGAGCCACTATCACATCCAAATGCCCCATAAATTAGGGTATTGCATGATCCAGTAGGAACGGAGACACGCAATCAGATCGATTTCAGTCTGTCAGGTGCTTATAACGCTGTCTCACAATAATCATTCAAGATATGACACTTTTCCCATCCTTTGTAATTAACCCCTACCAGGCCGGGTAACAACACTGAACAGGAGCAACACTAGTGCACCCTGGTGACCATTCTACTTCAGGCAGAGAATTGCAGCTATAATTATTTACATATCTGCCGATTGTGTGTGTGTATATGAAGCTGCATTGGCGTCCTACCATGTTCTTGGTGCTTGACGTTTTTGGCAGGCAGTGTAGTCGTTCGTTGTTGAGTGAGCTGCATAGAAGTCTTGTCATCGTAAAAACATTTGTTCCCAACTCGCCAGTCTTTAACTCCACATTCATACAAATGCACATTTATTACCAAATCGTAGTATTATCGTAATGTAATGAAACAGATTTTTAATAGAAATAGCATCTTTTTGTTTTAGTTCCTGGTCGTATGAAGATAATTTAAAATTTGAGACAGACTTTCGAAATGCCTCATTGTTATACAAAAAAAAACTACTTCAACAATATTGGTCAATGTCTACTAATAAAAATTACTGAAATTCATATTTGATGTTTCGCATTTTTGAAACACAATTAAAAATTCATTGTGAGTACACACATTTTCATGTGATTTTTATTAAAAATTGTGATTCAATAATTCGTAACGAACATTTCCATTTGATAAGAAATATAAAATTTTAATAAAAGCAGGGGAAAAAAATAAAAGTTTCTCCTGGTGATATTCGAACTAGCGGGTTATGATTACAAAACTTACCCTACGCATTTTTTTTACAACTGCTGGCGCCTAGCTAATTATATTTAAATGTCGTAATTTACGGTGCTCGGAAATCTAGCATTCAGAGGTATTCTTTTGACAAATGCGTCGTACTGTATTAGTGAACTGATGTCTGGTGACTGACTTACAAAGTCTTTAGATATGAATAAAATCGAAGAGGGCCAGTTCGTAAGGTGCCTCGTAAAATTATCTACATCTACACCTACATTTATACTCCGCAAGCCACCCAACGGTGTGTGGTGGAGGCCACTTTACGTGCCACTGTCATTACCTCCCTTTTCTGTTCCAGTCGCGTATGGTTCGCGGGAAGAACGACTGTCTGAAAGCCTACGTGCACGCTCGAATCTCTCTAATTTTACATTCGTGATCTCCTCGGGAGGTATAAGTAGGGGGAAGCAATATATTCGATACCTCATCCGGAAACGCACCCTCTCGAAAACTGGACAGCAAGCTACGCCGCGATGCAGAGCGCCTCTCTTGCAGAGTCTGCCACTTGAGTTTGCCAAACATCTCCGTAATGCTATCACACTTACCAAATAACCCTGCGACGAAACGCCTCGCTCTTCTTTGGATCTTCTCTATCTCCTCCGTCAACCCGATCTGGTACGGATCCCACACTGATGAGCAACACTCAAGTATAGGTCGAACGAGTATTTTGTAAGCCGCCTCCTTTGTTGATGGACTACATTTTCTAAGAACTCTCCCAATTAATCTCAACCTGGTACCCGCCGTACCAACAATTAATTTTATATGATCATTCCACTTCAAATCGTTCCGCACGCATGCTCCCAGATATTTTACAGAAGTAACTGCTACCAGTGTTTGTTCCGCTATCATATAATCATACAATACATGATCCTTCTTTCTATGTATTCGCAATACATTACATTTGTCTATGTGAAAGGTCAGTTTCCACTCCCTACACCAAGTGCCTATCCGCTGCAGATCTTTCTGCATTTCGCTACAATTTTCTAATGCTGCAACTTCTCTGTATACTACAGCATCATCCGCGAAACGCTGCATAGAACTTCCGACACTATCTACTAGGTCATTTATATACATTGTGAAAAGCAATGGTCCCATAGCACTCCCCTGTGGCACGCCAGAGGTTACTTTAACGTCTGTAGACGTCTCTCCATTGATAACAACATGCTGTGTTCTGTTTGCTAAAAACTCTTCAATTCAGCCACACAGCTGATCTGACATTCCGTAGGCTCTTACTTTGTTTATCAGGCGACACAGCGGAACTGTATCGAACGTCTTCCAGAAGTCAAGGAAAATAGCATCTACCTTGGAGCCTGTATCTAATATTTTCTGGGTCTCATGAACAAATAAAGCGAGTTGGGTCTCACAAGATCGCTGTTTCCCGAATCCATGTTGATTCCTACAGAGTAGATTCTAGTTTTCCCAAAACGACATGATACTCGAGCAAAAAACATATTATAAAATTCTACAACAGATTCAGAGATATAGGTCTATAGTTTTGCGCATCTGCTCGACGACCCTTCTTGAAGACTGGGACTACCTGTGCTCTTTTCCAGTCACTTGGAACCTTCCGTTCCTCTAGAGACTTGCGGTACACGGCTGTTAGAAGAGGGCAAGTTCTTTCGCGCACTCTGTGTAGAAACGAATTGATATGCCGTCAGGTCCAGTGGACTTTCCTCTGTTGAGGGATTCCAGTTGCTTTTCTATTCTTTGGACACTTATTTCGATGTCAGCCATTTTTTCGTTCGTGCGAGGATTTAGAGAAGGAACTGCAGTGCGGTCTTGCTCTGTGAAACAGCTTTGGAAAAATGTGTTTAGTATTTCAGCTTTATGCGTTTCATCCTCTGTTTCTATGCCATCATCATCCCTGAGTGTCTGGATATGCTGTTTCGAGCCACTTACTGATTTAACGTAAGACCAGAACTTCCTAGGATTTTCTGTCAAGTCGGTACATAGAATTTTACTTTCGAATTCACTGAACGCTTCACGCATAGCCCTCCTTATGCTAACTTTGACATCGTTTAGGTTCTGTTTGTCTGAGGGGTTTTGGCTGCTTTTAAACTTGGAGTGATGCTCTCTTTGATTTCGCAGTAGTTTCCTAAGTTTGTTGTTGAACCACAGTGGGGTTTTCCAGTCCCTCACAGTTTTGCTCGGCACGTACCTTTCTAAAACGCATTTTACAATTGCCTTAAGCTTTTTCCATAAATACTCAACATTGTCAGTGTCGGAACAGAAACTTTCGTTTTGATCTGTTTGGTAATCTGAAATCTGCCTTCTATTACTCTTGCTGAACAGATAAACCTTCCTCCCTTTTTTTTATATTCCTATTAACTTCCATATTCAGGGATGCTGCAACGGCCTTATGATCACTGATTCCCTGTTATGCACTTACAGAGTCGAAAAGTTCGGGTCTGTTTGTTATCAGTAGGTCCAAGATGTTATCTCCACGAGTCGGTTCTCTGTTTAATTGCTCAAGGTAATTTTCGGATAGTGCACACAGTATAATGTCACTCGATGCCCTGTCCCTACCACCCGGCCTAAACATCGGAGTGTCTCTGTCTATATCTGGTAAATTGAAATCTCCACCTAAGACTATAATATGCTGAGAAAATTTATGTGCAATGTATTCCATATTTTCTCTCAGTTTTTCTGCACTAATGCTGCTGAGTCGGAGGTCGGTAAAAGGAGCCAATTATTAACCTAGCTTGGTTGTTGAGTGTAACCTCCACCCATAATATTTCACAGGAACTATCCACTTCTACTTCTCTACAGGATAAACTACTACTAAAAGCGACGAACACGCCACCACCGGTTGCATGCAATCTATCCTTTCTAAACACCGTTATCCACTTCTACTTCTCTACAGGATAAACTACTACTAAAAGCGACGAACACGCCACTACCGGTTGCATGCTATCTATCATTTCTAAACACCGTCTGTGACTTTGTAAAAATTTCGGCTGAATTTATCTCTGGCTTCAGCCGGCTTTCTGTACCTATAACGATTTCAGCTTCGGTGCTTTCTATCAGCGCTTGAAGTTGCGGTACTTTAGCAATGCAGCTTCGACAGTTTACAATTACAATACCGATTGCTGCTTGGTCCCCGCATGTCCTGACTTTGCCCCGCACCCTTTGAGGCTGTTGCCCTTTCTGTACTTGCCCGAGGCCATCTAACCTAAGAAAACCGCCCAGTTCACGCCACACAATCCCTGCTACCCGTGTAGCCGCTTGCTGCGTGTAGTGGACTCCTGACCTATCCAGTGGAACCCGAAACCCCATTACCCTATGGCGCAAGTCGAGGAATCTGCAGCCCACACGGTACAGAACCGTCTCTGCCTCTGATTCAGACCCTCCACTCGGCTCTGTACCAAAGGTCCGTTGTCAGTCCTGTCGACGATGCTGCAGATGGTGAGCTCTGCTTTCATCCGGCTAGCGAGACTGGCAGTCTTCACCAAATCAGATAGCCGCTGGAAGCCAGAGAGGATTTCCTCCGATCCATAGCGACACGCATCATTTGGTGCCGACATGAACGACCACCTGCAGATGGGTGCACCCTGTACTCTTCATGGCATCCGGAAGGACCCTTTCCACATCTGGAATGACTCCCCCCGGTATGCACACGGAGTGCACATTGGTTTTCTTCCCCTCTCTTGCTGCCATATCCCTAAGGGGCCCCATTACGCGCCTGACGTTGGATCTCCCAGCTACCAGTAAGCCCACCCTCTGCGACCGCCCGGATCTTGCAGACTGAGGGGCACCCTCTGGAACAGGACAAGCAGCCATCTCTGGCCGAACATCAGTATCAGCCGGAGACAGAGCCTGAAACCGGTTAGTCAGACAAACTGGAGAGGCCTTCCGTTCAGCCCTCCGGAATGTATTTCGCCCCCTGCCACACCTCGAGACTACCTCCCACTCTACCACAGGTGAGGGATCAGCCTCAATGTGTGCAGTATCCCGGGCAGCCACAGTCGTGAGTCCGATCGGGAGATACGTGGGACGAGCTGGCCGTCCCCGACAAACCCCCATCCGGACGCCCACAGTGATGCCCATTGGCAACAGCCTCAAGCTGTGTGACCGAAGCCAACACTGCCTGAAGCTGGGAGCGAAGGGATGCCAACTCAGCCTGCATACGAACACAGCAGTTGCAGTCCCTAACCATGCTAAAAACTGTTGTGCAAAAAACGTCTGAATTAATCTACAGAGAGCACAAACAAATCGACACAAAATGTAAACGGTTATTAAAATACAAGGTTGCCTAGTAAATGCAGTAATGCTGCTACTTGCGCACTGCTGACACACTGCTTGGCGGCGGAAGGAGACTACGCGATTTTACACTATTCAGGTACTAAATCGCGATGCTACAACTCTCAAATACTATAATACGCCTGAAATTTAGGAATTAAATAATGCAAGTACCAAAAACACGCAAAGAAATTGAGAATTAAACTATGTAACAAATGAGTGAGCTAGGAGTATACGACTTTCTGCTGGCAGCTGCTTATCCAACGGCGGCAGGGAGCCTATTGGCTCAAAGCAAGGAATATGACGTATACTAGAGACACCTTGGACGTTGACGTTGCAGATTTGTGTGTTCAACTCGCTGAACGAAAACTATTCGGCTACGAGCTGTTACTGATTGATTCACGCCTGTAAGGAAAATCGATAACGATGCTTTGAAGCACTAAAAGAGAAAGAATACCAGGCACAAAATATAGGGTGGCCTATAGGCATGGAACCACACTTCTAAAGCAGAATCATATGGATAAATTGTATAAATTATATATATATATATAAATTATATAAATTTAATACCAAATGACGAGATGGGAGAGGAAACCCGAAACGGAAAGATAATTACAGAAGGAAAAACTATTTCGCGTTTCGTCTGAGCATAGTTTTATTTTCCATTTGTGAAATACGTTTCTTCCTTAAAGGTGAGAGAAAGTTGATGGCGTTAACAGGAGCCAAGCTCATCGAGACCCTCCTGATACGAGAGTGGAGTACCTGCGTAATGGCACAGAATTTCAGACTACTCACTATCCACAGTGCGCTGGAAAAAATTGTCACGAAGTATAGTCAAAAACTGATTTTGTCGCAAGCAAGCCAAAAACTTGACGGTTTAAAACAACCACGGATCAGTCATCAACCGCCGTTCCGGCATCAATCATTAAGAGTCCACAGCTCTGTACCCATCACATCTCTCAGGAATTTGGGTTTAGAAGTACCTGAATAATGAGAATTTTGGTCACACGCAAATAGCACCTTTACAAAATGCAAATATTGCAGTATCTCTTCTAAAACGAGCCAAACCGTCGTTATTAGTTTGCAGAATAGGTGACACGTAAGCTGGACGAAAATAGCCATTTCCCTTATGATGTGCTGTTTACGAACAAAGCTAATTCTTATGTGAACAGATAGCTAAATAGGATCACAGATACTGCTCAGATGTGAACCCTACGTGGATAGATACATCGATCGAAGGTACTTATGGCTTGGTGTGGAATATAGGGTCTTCGTACTGTTGGGCTCTTCTTCATTTGGGATACACCAACAGTAACAGTACGTCATCGGCAGTCGTTAGAAGATGTGCTGTCCTCGCTTCTATCTGAAGTCGGGACATTTACAACTTTCTTTCAGCACGATAGTGCCTCAACTCATTACAGGACAGCTGTCTGGAGGTACCTGGATATCCAGTTTTCCTGGAGATGGATACGCCGTAGAGGTCCGGTGGAACGGCCCCCCGTTTCTCGAATTTAAGTCCCAGAGATTTCTATCTGTGGCGAGATATGAAGGAAACTGTGTGCTTTGAAGATTAGAGACGTTTAACACTACAGCGAGTAGCTTGTTAATGCCTGAACTAGCATTCCGGTCTATATTATGTTGGTTAAAGTCCATGAGGGATGGATGAAGCAGGTGACAATAACCTTACAACGTGCTGGAAACACCTGGAGGTCATCCTGTAGCCCTTTCGTGTTATCGCCAGCATTTAATTTGTTGCTTAAGAAGTGTGACATAATGATATTTTGCTCAAATGAAAGACACTATTTTCCTCGTGTAATTCTTTATGTGTCTGATGACTTCTTTCCTTTTGAACAAAACGAGTTACATCCAAACAGGTCTAAGGAAAAGACTTGGCAATCTGCGGGGCGGAAACGGACACGCCGACGAGAGGATGAAAAACACAAGAAGCATTTGAGATGTGCATTATGGGAGAACGGAGAGCATAAGGTGGGTGGAAAAAGCGAATAGGATAAGGGTGTTGGAAAGTGTTGGTGAGATGAGGTATGCTGCAGCTTATAAGAGCAAGGAAAAAGAACTGGATCGGAAATCCGTTGAGGCGGAAGTGCTTTCCAAAATACGCTTTGGAAGGTCTAATTACTCAGGCCTGAAGAGTATGGAGAGTTACCATGTAAGAACTTGTCTTTGGGCAGAACACTTTTGATGATACTGATGATGACTTCCATCCCAGATGGCAACCTCCAAAGTAACATAGCGTCACATTTTTCCCACTCTCACATCTCACACTACTTTACATTATATTTGTGTTTATCCACCTGTTTTTCTTTTAGAAGTTTGACTCCACACATATTGACCATCTTGTATCTTGATCGATCCCGTCCTATTATATGCTTTCAGTAAACAACAATGTCGTACAGTATCCCTGTATAGCAACACCGCATGCAACCTGTTGAGCCACTCTCACGACCAACACGTGGACCACTTCTACCTTGACACACATGCATATATAAATTCCGGCCTTCAATCGAGTCACAGAATCCGGAAAGCGTCAGCACGATGAAGTAACAAAGTGAAATAACACTAGTGTACGTCCTTTTCCTGAAGGTAATGTGTATTCAAGTTGTATGTCAACCGAACATGAAGATTTTTCAGCTGTTAAACAGGAAATTGTATTCTATGAGGAGTTGTTCATAATAGACTTCTGATTCACTTTTCTATATTTCCATTCATGCACCGCAAATCAACGCATGGCTCATGATGGATGGTGTGTCATTCTAACTAAATTGCACTTGTCGAAAGCGCTCTTTAGTTATCACTTTGGTCTCTGATTAATACCAATAGGGAAAGTTGGGTAAAGTGTTCACCTCAGATATTCCCCGAACCCTAAAAGATACCGTAATCGTGTTTTCACCCCTATGGATTGTGAGAAAGTCCTCACTAGCCAACGCATACTTTGTTTTCACAGCTTTATTAATTAGAGAAACATTGGAACCATCTTTGCTTTTTCAAAAGAAACTTAAGCAATGTCCTCTGCTAATATCGTAGTTATAAATGAGTGGCGCTTAATTCTGAAAAGTCAGATTATTAGTTCTGTAGTAATTACAATATTTATAACTCGGAGTTTATCTGTTTGGAACATTAAACTGATTGCTATCTTATACGGAAGTCCGTGTTGTTGTATGGAATAGTACCGTCATGTAGATGGGCGCTCCGTTTCACGCAGCTAAGACAATCTATTCACAAAAGTCGAGTATTGGAGAAAAGGTTAGTGCAAAATTTTTATTAATCTCATTTGGATACATGTGGTTTGACCACAGGAAGACAAAGGACCTGGCATCTAAGAATGGTGCACAGTTAACTACGGTAACAGTTCTGCTTTCGCTTTTTCAGGACTTTGAAAGAGAAGTGCATCTCAAAAATTGAATGAATTTTTAAACAAGGAAATTCAGGTACAAAGATTGTTCAATAATAACTTCGCATCATTAGTTTAATGTCCAGAAATACATTTACATTGAAAACTGACATCAGCAGATGCAAAAAAAAGAAGAAAAAAACGACATTACGAAAGAATTGGGTCGTAACACTTTCTTAAAACTGCATTCACGGAGAACGGACAAAAGAATGTGAACACCTGACATATACACAATATTTTTTTATTAATAAGGTGGTGGGCGACCATTGGCTTTGAGAACAGCTGCAGTTCTCCGCGGAATAGATTCGTAGTGTGTCTGAATAGCTTCCAATGGAATGTTCTCCCATTCTAGTACCAAAATATCTGCCAATTGTTTCAACGATGTTGGAGCTGGAAAGCAGTTCCCCACTCTCTGTTCTAAAACTCCCGCTAACGGTTCAATGATGTTGAGTTCTGGCGATTGTGCTGGACAGGGAAAAAGTTTGATGATATTCTGGTGCTCCACAAACCGCACCTCAACGTTTTTGGCTGTGTGTATGAGCGCATTATAGTCTTGGAATACGGCAGTGTTTGGCAGCAATATTTTCGTCATAGTAATCACTTTACTATCGAGAACGTCATTTGTAGCAATCCAGCCAGTGAGGGTAATGATATGTAGGTGCCGCTGAGGACCACGATATAAGGTAGCTGCCCAAATCATAAATGACCCTCTCCGACGCTTGGCTTTAAGAAGCAAGTAGGCCGGATCGTAGGCTACTTTTGGGGTTCCCCATACACAAACCTGGCCGTTAGTAGGAAACAAAATAAACCATGATTCATCTAACCACGCCACATTCCTCCAGTCATCAGGTGTCCAATTTTTATGGCCGTGGCACCATTCCTTTCACAGGATTGCAATGGCTTCCTTTATTAAGAGTTTCGCAATTGAAGCTCTTCAATAAATGTTCTCTCTCTTTTTTTCATTTTACTTGTTTTTAATTTTTTTACTGCAAATATGTCATTTGAGGACCACGTTCCAATTTCAGTTCTTCATTCTTTGTTCTTTTATTTTCTTCCATTATATCTTCAGCTGTTCACTACGTTTCTTCTTTAGGTCTTCAGACCATTTTTAACCAGCTTTTTCAGCTACCCTATCTTGGAATCCTTCCATTTTCAATACCTTTTCCCTAAAGGTTTTCTGTTGTTTATTCTTCTATTTTAAATGTTTCTTCCTAAATCCTTTATCGATGGCCCAGCTTGTTGTGAAGTGTTACCATACAAATATTTGAAAATTTTGCTAGTTGCTCTACTGTCCTGCATTCGAAATACAGGAGATATCTAGAAAACACGAGTCTTCTTTTTCTCATTACGTTTGAAATATTTTCTATATTTTCGTATACTTCAGCATTACTTCGTAATTTCCAACCTTTTTCTGTGTTTTGTGGTCCTAATATTTTCCTTATGATTCGCCTTTCTAGTACTTCTTATTTATCTAAATTATAGTTTAATGTCAGGCATTCGCTTGCATATATGCATTCTGACTTCACCACTGTGTTGTAATGCCTTATTTTTGCATTTTTGAATAGACCGTTTTTATTGTCCTCTCCTTTATTTTTCGACCTCATTTTTCCGATGTTGCAAATATGCAAGTTGTACAGGTTAAATACTATCTTTTGCAACTGCAATGAAAGTCTCATAAGACAACACGCATGTGGGTTTGTTCTTTATCTTCAGTGGACACTGTAACAATACCGTTTTGTTTGCTAGGATCATGAACAGTTCGAATGCTTTAATTTACTACTGTAAACAATATTACTTTTTGTTGTAAATCACGGCCTTTTTTATTTACGTCATTCTTCCTGCTCTGCCGCTTATATGTGTTAGATTTGAGCATACATCACGCTAAACATATTTACGTTTTTATGTTGTAAAGAGTTGCTGTCACCTTACCATTTCGAGACGACCAAAACAGAAGACGAATACATCTCGTAATAGCAAAATAAAACACACGAAATGGCGAGATAACAGTGGTTCTTCACACACAAAAACATGAATATGCTTAGTATTACTGAAAGTGCAGAGTGCTAAAATCTGACGCATACGATAAGTGGAAGAATAGGAAGAATGATGAAAACAACAAAAGAACCGTGACTAACCACAAGAAGTAATACTGTTTATAGTAATGAAATAAAGCGTGCGAACTGTTTGTGACCCTAGCAAACAAAATAGTAACAGAAAAGAACCAAATTGTTATAGTGACAAATGAAGGTGATTTAGAACAAAGCGAAAGGCGTTTGGTTTTAGTAAGACTCTCATTACAGTTGCAAAAGACGGGTATTTAAATTAAATAACCTTAGGCTTGTGAAGCTCCTGCCGTACTGTTTTTGTCGACAGAGCATTACTCAAGCGCGTTTTGAGTTCTGTAATCACTTTTGCCGTGATAATTTTATATTGTCTGCCTACAGTCATTTTTAATGCTCGTCGGTCCCTGTCAGTTAACTTCGGCTTTCGTCCACCATTCCTCTTCGCCGATGATATTTCACCATGTTCTGTTTTTTGCTGTAATTACCGTAGATTCTGTCGCTCGTGAAACGTTAAAAAGTTGATCCGTTTTCATCACAGATGCTCCAGCTAACTGAGAATCAACGAGCTGCCCTTTTTTAAAGTCTGGGAGATCATGCATTTCACCGATCGCAATGTATTAACCGTCGCAGAACAAATACATGCATAGTATACTGGATGATAACCTCCAAGACCTGGAACGTCAACAGCGCACTGCAGCCGTGCCGCAGTATTTACACTTTCGCAACGGTGCCAGTTTGCAACAAGCTATACTATATTGCACGGTGTCCCACCCCCTCTCCCCTCCCTGAGTCATTAGATGTTCAAAATATTGCAATACTCGTTTGCAGTCGCTGGTTCAAGCAGTACTGGACAGACTGCTGAGTTTCCTTCAATGTCATTCCACATGCAATGTTTTTAAATCGGCTTGATTCGCTGGGAAATGAGCACGGACTTCGTGTTCGAGTTTACCTAGAGGAAGAAGTCCAGTTGTGTCATATAGGCGGGCGTGCCTGAAAACCCCTTCACGTCCTATCCATCGAGCAGGAAAAAGCTCGATAACCTCTTCCCCAGTCACAACCGAGTAGTGTGACAGGCGCCCACCGTGCTGGTACATAATGTTGTTATTGTTTTGTAGTCTTTAGTCCAAAGACTGGTTTGAAGCAAATCTCCAAGCTACTCTGTTCATCTCCGAATAAGTACTGCAACTTACATCCGTTTGAATCTACTTACTGTATTCGTTTCTTGGTCTCCCTCTACGATTTTTATCTTCCCCCACCCACATGCACATTTCCCTCCAACGTTTTAGTCAAGTTTTGCCACAAATTTCGTGTCTCCTCAGTTCTACTAAAAAGGCAAGGGAAAGTCCCCATCCCTCCTACCCCCTCTCCCCTAATATTCAGGGTGTAAGAGGGCCCAGTGGATACCCCCTTCAAAAACTGAACACAGGTCAAGCACGAACACAGTAAGAAGACGTACTGGACTGTGAAAAAAAAGCGAAATAGAAACAGCTAATGATCCAAGAAGAAGACGTGCGATATATAGTAGCTGAAAAGAGCGCTGGCGTTATGGTTAAGTAGTTACTGTGTTAGACTGCAAAGTGGGCGAGCCGTATTCAAACCTCCCTCGTGCCATTTTTTTTTTCCTGTTCACTTTCTTCAAATTTGTGTTTGTGTCGATGCGTAAAGTCCGTTTCTAACATCGAGTGACCTACGACAGTTAATTCCGCACAAATACCCTTTTAGCAGCCGAGAGGAAGTGGCTATCGAATGGGAACCGCAAACTTTTGCTGACAAGGCGACACGTCAACCGGAAAACACGTCTGGTATGTCATACACGGCATTAGTGACAGTATGTGTCTTTTATATAACAGGAATCGCCTATCGCCGCACCTAATTTTTACGACTGGTAAGTGAGTGAGATATACCTCCTTGTCCGATATAGGTGTTCGTATGAACGTGAATGAAATCACTCCCGAGGAAATCACGATCATACAGTTTCTCTGTGCTGTGTCAAAACCTTTTTTAACGCTTTTGAAGTTGCGTATCGCTTTGGAAGTCTTGACCCTTGAATTCCTTTGTTGTAGCGTAGTTCACACCCTTTTTATTTTTTGTTTTCATTTCTGTGAGACATCTATGTGGTATCAGGCCTACTCTCACTATTCATCACATTTACTTGCGACGGTTACGTATTCTTACCACGTGACTCATATGACCGGACGGACAGTTCATAATGTGAAACATAAATAAATGGCACGAGGATGTTTTGAACACGGCTTGCCCACTTGGCAGTCCAACACCATGACCGCTCACAGCGCCATTGCGACGTCAGGCTGCCCTCTATTGGACTTCTTGCTTTTGGACCGTTCACCGTTTTTATTTGGCCTTTTTTTCGCAGTTCAGTACACCTTCTTCCTGTTTTCATGCTTGATCTGTGTTCAGTTTTTGAGGGGCTATCCACTTGGTCCTCTTACCACTAAATCTGAGGGGGCTGCGATGGGGAGTTCTCCTTGTCAGTACCTCCTCACTAGTTACGCATCTACCCATATAATCTTCACCATTCTTCTGTAGCACCACAATTCAAAAGCTTCTATCCCCTTCTTGGCTAAACAGTTTACAGTTCATGTTTCACTTCCATACATGGCTGTACACCAGACAAATATCTTCAGAATTTCTACTTCCTAACACTTAAATCTGTATTCGATGTCAACAAATTTGTCTTCTTAAAAAAAATGGTTCACATGGCTCCGAGCACTATGGGACTTAACTTCTTAGGTCATCAGTCCCCTAGAACTTAGAACTACTTAAACCTAACTAACCTAAGAACATCACACACATGCTTGTCCGAAGCAGGATTCGAACCTGCGACCCTAGCCGTCGCGCGGTTCCAGGCTGTAGCGCCTAGAACCGCTCGGCCACTCCGGCCGGCTGTCTTCTTCACAAACGCTTTACTTGCCATTGTCAGTCTACGTATTACATCCTTCTGCTTCGACCATAATCATTTATTTTGCTGCCCAAATAACAAAACTCACTACTACTTTAAGTGCCTAGTTTCTTGATCTAACTCTCTTAGCATCACGTGGTTTAATTCTACAAATACTACATTCCATCGCCCTGTTTTGCTTTTGTGGATATTCCTCTCATATCCTCGTCTCAAAACAGTGTCCATTCCGTTCAACTGCTCTTCCAAGACCTTTGCAGTCTCTGATAGAATTACAATGTCATCGGCATATCTAAGTTTTTATTTCTTCTCCCTGAACTTTAATTTTCTCCAATTTTTTTTGTTTCCTTTATTGTTTGCTAAATGTAGAGATTGAATACCATAGGAGAAAGGCTACAACCCTGCCTCACTCCCTTCTCAAACACTGTTACTCTTTCTTGTTTTCGACTCTTGCAGCTGCCGTCTGGTTTCTGTACAGGTTGTGAATGGCCTTTTGCTCCCTGCTACCCCTGCTACCTTCATAATTCCAAAGAGAATATTCCATTCAACATTGTCAAAAGCTTACCCTAAGTCTACAAATACTATAAATGTAAATTTGCCTTTCCTTAATCTACCTTCTAAGAGAAATTTTATGGTTAGTAAGTAATTGCAGGTTCTTACATTTCTCCAGAATCCAAACTCATCGGTTTCTTCCAGTTTTTCCATTCTTCTGTAAGGAATTCATGTCAAAATTTTTTCAACCTTGACTTATAACTGATAGTTCGATAATATTGACACCTGTCGGCACCTGTTTTCTTTGGAATTGGAATAATTACATTCTTCTTGAAGTCTGAGGATACGTCACCTGTGACATACAACTTGCTCACCAGGTGGAAGAGTTTTGTCGTTGCTGGCTCTTCCTATGCTATCAGTAGTTCTGACGGAATGTCGCCTACTCTAGGGCCTCATTCCGACTTGGGTCTTTCAGCGTTCTGGCAAATGCTTCTTGCAGTATCATATCTCCCATATCATCTTCATCTCCTTCCCCCTCTATCACATTGTCATCAAATTCCTTTGGTTAGAGCCTCTATGTACTCTTTCCATCTTTCAGCCTTCGTTTCTTAATTTAGTATTCGTTTCCCAATTGAGTTCTTGATGTTCATGCACCTGCTTCTCTTTTTCCAAAGGGCTCTTCAATTTTCCTGTAGGTGGTATCTATCTTTTCTCTGGTGAAATATGCTTCTAAATCCTTACATTTGTCCTGTAGCCATTCCTTCGTAGCCATTTTGACATTCTGTCAGTCTCATTATTAGACGATATATTCCCATTCGCCTGCTTCATTTCCTGTATTTTTATTTTGTATTTTCTCTTTTCTTGAAAAAATTAATTACCTCCCGTGATATCGCAGTATTTCTACTGAGCCATGTCTTTTTATCTCTTTGATCCTCTGCTGCTGTCGCTCTTTCTTCTCTCAAGGCTACCCATTCGTCGTCTACTATATTCCTTTTCCCTATACTAGTCAATTATTGCCTAACGCTCCCTCTGAAACTCTCAAGAACCTCTCGTTCTTTCAACTTATCCATATCCCATCTCCTTAATTTCTTACATTTTTACAATTTCTTGATTTTTGAATGTACAGTTAAAAAAATGTGTGGCTGGGAAACCTTTCTCGAAGTAGTGTTACTTCTGTATAATTATAAATCCAATGAAGCCTTCACTCTATCAATAAATTGTAGTCAGAGTCCACATCTGCCACTGGAAACTTCTTATAATTTTAAATCTGGTTCCTAAATCTCTGTCTAACCATTACGTAATGAATCTGAAACCTTTCGGTGTCTCCATGTCTCCTCCACGTATACATTCTTCTTCCATGATTCTTAAAACAAGTGTTAGCGATGATTAAATTATTATATGTGCAAAATTCTACCAGGTGGCTGCTTCTTTCTTTCCTTTCCCCCAGCCCGTATTCACCTACTACTTTTTTTCTCTTTCTTTTCCTGCTATGAATTCCAGTTGATCGTCACAATTACATTTCCGTCTCCTTAACTATCTGAATAATTTCTTTTATCTCCTCATTCATTTCTTCAATCTCTTCGTCATCTGCAGAGCTTTTTGGCATATAAACTAGTACTACTGTGTTGTGTGTGGGCTTCGTGTTTCTCTTGGCTACGATAATGCATTCACTATGCTGTTCATAGTAGTTTTCCCGCAATCCTATTTTCTTATTAATTATTAAGCCTAGTCCTGCATTACCTCTAATTGACTTTGTATTTATAGCCCTGTATACTGCTGACCAGAAATCCTGTTCTTCCTGCCACGAACTTCACTAATTCCCACTATATTCAACTTCATCTTAACCATTTCCTTTTTTAAATTTTCTAACCCACTTGCCCGATTAACGGATACGAAATCTAGAATGAGTGAATCAGTCGAAATTAGAATCATACATTAAGACCCTCAGCTGCTGGCGGTTGATATATATCGACGGGGACAGGTGAAAATGTGTGGCCTGACCGGGACTCGAACCCTGGATCTCCTGCTTACATGGCAGACGTTCTATCCATTTGAGCCACTGAGGGCACAGAGGAGAGTGCGACTGCAGTGATATCTCGTGCACGCCTACCGCGAGACCCACATTCTCACTTTGTATGTCCACACACTACATTCGTAGTGTCCCACCCCAACACACTCATTACTCGTGGAAGACATTCTGATCAAGTTCCGTAAGAGTTCGGAAAATGTGTGTGCATCCGCACAGAAGAAGAATGTCATGGCCGGTATTGCCAGAACTATATACTTATGTGGTTATCCGTGTAAGTATATCCTCATGGGTAGTCCCTGCTCGAAGATCAGAAAGGGGAAGTATTTTACTTCTGCATTATTATGACTGTAGTTTCACCTTGCTTTCAGCCGTTCGCAGTACCAGCACAGCAAGACCATTTTGGTTGATGTTAAAATGCCAGATCAGTCCCAGACCACTGCCCGAGCAACTAAAGAAAGGCTGCTGACCTCCTTCTGGGGCAACATGTTTGTCTGGCCTCTCAACAGGTAACCCTCAG
The DNA here is from genome assembly GCF_023897955.1 of Schistocerca gregaria. Lineage (NCBI taxonomy): Eukaryota > Metazoa > Arthropoda > Insecta > Orthoptera > Acrididae > Schistocerca > Schistocerca gregaria. Next base: position 274,974,074 of record NC_064926.1, read on the forward strand.
CTGTGGTTGCACCTGTGGTATGGGTATCTGTATCGCTGCCGCACGCAAGCCGCCCCACCAACGGCAAGGTCTATCATTTATGGGGTGGGGGTGGGGGGCATACTACAAACAAACATCTACTTATTTCAAGTAGTATTTCCCCTCATAGGGGGGGAGTAAGGACCAATCACGGATACTTCAATAACCACGCAACAGAACTTCACACGCCACTGCCTCTGATGTTCAACTTTATTCAGCCAGTGCTGATCCTCACCGGCCCAAAAATCCATATTTCTAACTTTCAGTCTTCCATGATTTGTCAAGATAGCTTCATCGATAACGAGACTATTCGAAGAAAGAACCTATTGTCGTGATTTTGATCAGAACCGAGCTACAGAATTCCTCAACTCTTTTGAAACACAACAACTTAATATGCCGGTGAAGAACACCTGATACGGATGGAAGCTGCTAGCGGGAAAATGAGAAAAACACTGAGCTGGCTCACTGCAGAGGCACCCTCCGTTTCTCTGGAGCAAAGATGCAGCTACGAAAACAAAGGAAGTAGGTTACAGTACACCTGTTCGCCTAGTGCTTGAATACTGCTCAGCAGTCTGGGATCCGTACCAGATAGGGTTGATAGAAGAGATAGAGAGGATCCAACGGAAAACAGCACGCTTCGTCACAGGATCATTTAGTAATCGTGAAAGCGTTACGGAGGTGATAGATTAACTCCAGTGGAAGACTCTGCAGGAGAGACGCTCATTAGCTCGGTACGGGCTTTTGGTGAAGTTTCGAGAACATACCTTCAGCGAGGAGTCAAGCAGTATATTGCTCCCTCCTACGTATATCTCACGAAGAGACCACGAGGATGAAATCAGAGAGATTAGAGCCCACATAGAGGCATACCGACAATTTTTCTTTCCACGAACAATATGAGACTGGAATAGAACGGATAACCGATAGAGGTACACAAGGTACCCTCCGCCACACACCGTCAGGTGGCTTGCGGAGTATGGATGTAGATGTACATGTACGAGCAACAGCTGCCAAAACAAGTATTTCGTTCACTTCGCTCACTGTAGGCTTACTTCTTACACACTGCCTAGTATTCCATTGCACTTAGAAGAACAATGTTTTTCACATTCACCAAATTGTCGTTCTTGTTCGACATCGTTTTGTCGTTATACATTTTTTTCTGTGCATTCCTTCTGAATTTCCGTAGAGAAGCATATATCTAATTTTTCTGTTTGTGTCAGGCATTTATCATTTCAAACTAACCATCACTCAGCTCACGTGAATGACACAGACAGCATGAAAGCTGCATTTACATTGTGCCGCTTTTACACCGGTAGCGGTAGCACAAAATTGTTTCCTTCTCATCCGACCAGTTGTATTTCCTTATTTTGGTATAAAATCACGAACTTCCACATACGACACTATCGATTCCCTAATCCAAGCAGATACATCCTCAGTTCCTGATACTATAATTATAACGAAACACTAATCATATTTTTAAAAGTGAAACGGCATAAAATTCATCTCTCATACAAGGGGAAACTCCCCATCGCACCCCGTCAGATTTAGTGGTAGAGTGGCCTAGTGGATAGCCCATCAAAGACGGAACACAGTTCAAGTATGAAAACAGCAAGGAATTGCGCTGAACCGTGAAGAAAAGAAGCAAAATGTAACAGGGAACGGTTCAAACTCGAGATATGCAACATCGATCGAATCGCGGTTATGTGGTCACGGTGTTGGACTGCAAAGCAGGAAACCCATGTTCAAATTGGTTATAGAATATGAGTCATGTGGTGAGAGTATACCGTATTACCTGTGCAAGTGAATGTGATGAATTGTGAGAGCAGGCGAGATGCCGCACAGATCTCTCAAAGAAATGAAAACAAGAAATAAACAGATGTGAACAATGTTACACAAAGGAATTCAAGGGCCAAAACTTCGTAGCTCGTGGTACTTGTGTAGAACAAGCAGAGATACGTACGTCTGGAGGTCTCTTCCTTACATCTCACTGTTTCAGACGAACGTTACACCACGATACAGACGCAAATTTAAAAGCAGCAAACAGACATGTCAATGACCGGACTGAATGTTCATAATTGTGTGAGAAAAAAATTGGGCACAGTGGAGATCTGAACATGAGTTTCCTACTTGGCAGTCCAATACCGTAACCACATAACGGATCCATAACAATCAAATTTCGCTCCACGTTGGGAATCTTGAGCTTGGACCATTGACTGTATCTATTATCCTTCTTTTTTCACAGTTCAATACGCCTTCTTTTTGTCTTCATGCTTGATCTGTGTTCAGCTTTTGACGAGCTATCCTCTGAGCCGTCTTACCACTAAATCTGAGGGGGGTTGTTTCCCTTGTTAGAACTAAATTACCGTCAGCAGAAATTACTACACAGTGGTGAAGACTCAATTATCCGGATCTCGGTTATACGGATTCGAGATTATCCAGTTTGTCTACTGCGAGTAAATATTTTTGTAATCTACTGCGTGCCTGCACTGACATTTCGCACTGGCACTGCCCTCCCGCTCCGTTTCATTATTGTTTGGGTTAAGACAGTTGCCAAACGCTACGCCTCTATGCTTAAAAACGTGAAAACGCGAGAGAGTGGTGGCGGCATCGATTAAAGGGTGGCAAAGTTGTGACGGTTATGATCAAGGTTTTCAGATTATGTCAGATGACGAAATGTTGTAAACATAATGCACGCAAACGAACACCACGAAGATCAAAAGATGAAACAGAAGAATAATTAGAAGCAGAAAATGATGCAGGAGCATCTCATGGGGAAGCATTTCAAGCCCTGGGAATAGCTTTTACACGGTTCAAAAACCAAACAGTGTGATTTTATCGAATTATAACGAATTCATGATGTGGCAGCAACGAAGAGAAAAAGTGTTACAGTGTAATGACAACTACCAAATATACTAAATAAAATTACAGTAACTATCCTATGCGGCTTTTCATAGGTATTTAATTATTACGGTTGTAATATTTTAGTAATTTAAAGAATATATATATTGTAAGAGGACCATGACTAAGGAATTTCTTCAAATGGTTCAAATGGCTCTGAGCACTATAGGACTTAACATCTATGGTCATCAGTCCCCTAGAACTTAGAACTACTTAAACCTAATTAACCTAAGGACATCACACAACACCCAGTCATCACAAGGCAGAGAAAATCCCTGGCCCCCTGGGAATCGAACCCGGGATCCCGGGCGTAGGAAGCGAGAACGCTACCGCACGACCACGATCTGCGGACAAGGAATTTCTTGCTAGCGCACTCGAGCAGATGTAATTTCGATGTATTGTTCACGCGCTGCCTGCGATATGTAAGCTATTAGAGAATCTCAGATCAGAGAGCAGCGTTGGCTGCAGTAAGAGCAGTGTCAGTAGCATTAGGAGCAAGTAGTAGCCAGCAGTCGTGTGTATGGAGTTAGCTGGGGTTGTCGTGGGGAGCGATGGCGGTGCCTAAGCGATGTAGTATAAGGTAAAAACAGCCGCGCGCATATGTAATTTGTAAACTAAATGTGTACTATTGTTATATCTAGTCCTATGTAAATGTTTCAAAACATATTTTAATAATAACCTTTTTTATATAATTAACTTTTTCACAATAATTCATCTGAATTTAAAGAATTTACTAATTTCTCCAATCCATGGTCATCCCGATCATCGTAAAGAAAAATCAGTTGTTTCTTTCTATACATGACAAATCTAGCGGCCAGCATTGCACTGGGCTGTGCCAGAAAATTTTCTTATAGGAGCAGATATACAGGGTGTTACAAAAATGAGCTCTAACATGGAAATTAAGCGTTTCCAGACACATGTACACATAACATCTTTTCTTTATTTGTGTGTGAGGAATGTTTCCTGAAAGCTTTTGTAACACCCTGTATACGTGTTATCCGGCGACTTCATTGAGGTAATAATTTTCAATGTATTCAGAATGATCTTTCAGGGCCATGAAGCAGCACTGATGACGTCCAAAATTTACCAATTTAAATTCACATTCAATTATTGAAAGGTTACAAGTGAGCCACAATTTTATTGAGAGGTTAGTCACGTTATTATTGCGAGGTTACCGAATAATAAACTATTACGAGGTTACGGAATGTTATACATATTTTTTCTGTTGGGAGGTTACAGTATGTACATACGAAAATGTAACATTATGAAATAACCATGTGACAACGTACCTAAAAGATTACCATACAGCCGGCCGAGGTGGCCGATCGGTACTAGGCGTTACAGTCTGGAACAGCGCGACCGCTACGGTCGCAGGTTCGAATCCTGCCTCGGGCATGGATCTGTGTTATGTCCTTAGGTTAATTAAGTTTAAGTAGTTCTAAGTTCTAGGGGACTGATGACCTTAGAAGTTAAGTCCCATAGTGTTCAGAGCCATTTGAACCATTCGATTACCATACACGATCGACGGAGGTCATCTTCCTAGAGTGAACTATAAAAAGTCGCTTTTCTTTAGACATTCTATTATTCAGATTTTCTATGATCAGAAAGACTGACATTAACAATTAGTCTGGTTAATCGGGTCTCCACTATAGTTCCATTTGGAACGTGATGTTGATACGACATCTGCAGGCCGCTGTGGCCGAGCGCTTCTAGGCGCTTCAGTCCGGAACCGCGCTGCTGCTACGGTCGCAGGTTCGAATCCTGCCTCGGGTATGGATGTGTGTGATGTCCTTAGGTTAGTTAGGTTTAAATAGTTCTAAGTCTAGGGGACCGAGGACCTCAGATATTAAGTCCCATAGTGCTTAGCGCCATTTGAACCATTTTACCGACATCTTTGTAATTAATATAGTTACGAAGAGAGAGTATGCATCGTTTAGTGTGAGCTGTCTCACACTTCATCTGGACGAAAGCAGAATTGCTATACTTCAAACGGGTCCGGAAATATCTAAGGCGGACAGCTTACCTGAATCACGATGTATAAGCATAAATGGGATATGGAGTTTTTAGTATATTCTGTGGTGAAGACGTGTTTTCGAAACTTCAGTAGTTTCCTCTGATTTTAGCGTTCCTTAACGGAAGCCAAATATCTGCGTGATGTGCTCACTGCTTTTATTTCTCACTAACAACCCGCCCCAGTTTCGCACAGACATGCGCAATCCGTCCTCGTATGTACTGGTGAAAACCATGTCAGTAATACCTAAGATTAACCTGCATAAATCATATCAATACCCAAAAAACCAAATCCGCTGAATTACAGACCCATATGACTAACGTCTATTTGCAGTAGGATTTTGGAACACATACTGTGTTCAAATATTATGATTACCTCGAAGATAACGATTTATTGATAAACAACCAACACGGATTCAGAAAATATCGTTCTTGTGCAACGCAACTAACTCTTTATCCTCATCAAGTAATGAGTGCTATCGATGGGGGATCTCAAATTGAAACCACATTTCTAGATTTACAGAAGGCTTTTGATGTCGTTCTTCACAAGCTGCTTCTAATTAAATTGGATATCTGTTGAACATGGTCTCAGTTATGTGACTGGATTCGTGAATTCGTGCCAGAAAGGTTATAGTTCGTTGGAGTGACTGAAAGTCACTGAGTAAAACAGAAGTCATATCAGTCATTTCCCAAGGAAATGTTAAAGGCCCTCTGCTGTTCCTAATCTACATAAACGACATAGGGGACAATCTGAGCAGCTTTCTTAGATTGTTTACAGATGACGCTGCCATTTACCGTCTTGTAAAATCATCAAATGATCAAAACTAATTGAAAAATGATTTAGACGAGATATCTGTTTGGTGTAAAAAGTTTCAACTGACTCAGTTATGAAAAGTGTTAAGTAGTCCAAATGAACACTAAAAATAATCCACTGAATTTCAGTTACACAAATCACCAAAATCTAAAGACTGTAAACTCAACTCGACCAGAGGCCTTGCCTTTATTAAGCGATTTAACCTACCGAGGGTATCTAATTCTACAGGGTGGCGCACGAAATGTGTTACCATTTTGTTTTTGAATATAAACTTTATTGTCGATACAATCTGAAAGGAACATATACTACAATGAAGAGCCGTCCATGGAGATTTGTTGTAACTCAGCATATGCTCAATATGTCCACCATTTCGTTTCCTAGCTTCCTTCAAACGAACGCTGAAGTTGGTGATTACCCTACGGCACATGTCTTCCGTAATTTCACTGCAAGCTTGAATAATAAGTCTTCTGAGCTCCATTAAATCATGTGGACGTTTCGGGAAAAATTTTTTCTTTAGGTACATCCAAGGAAAAAAGTCACACGGATAGAGGTCTGGACTTTTGGGGGGGGGGGGGGGGCAATTTTGTCCGTCATTGAAGCGACCCGGAAACCTGAGTGAAATGATCCGCATGTCGAAATGCTCGTGCAAAAACTCCAGTATGTGGCCTTGCTCCATCTTGTATGAACCATTGCGTGTTGAAGAGCAAGGCACTAGCAAGAAGCTGTGGAATGAAGCTATTGCGAAGCATGCTCAAATAACGCACGCTGTTCATAGTTCCTTCAAAGAAAAAGGGTCCAAAAAGTCAGTGATTGCTGCCCACGCTGTAATCCTTGGAGCATAATGTTGTCGTTCATGAAGCACTTGTGGGTTTTCAGTGGTAGGTCGAGGTCGCTTCGCTTCCAATACTGTTCCTTCCTGTACAAATTTATCACACAACCTGTGGATGGTCTTCTTGCAAGGAACCCATCGTGTGTTAAACTGTTGTCGAAAACGCCTCTGAGTCACAACAAGGCTTTTCGTTTCATGAAAAAGTAACACAATTGCCGATCGTTGCTGTGTCGTCAGTCTTCCATTGTCAGCCACTGCTGCGTACTAGTCTCCTAGCGGCAGTATCGTGAATTACACGTCATTTCGTAACTCATTTGTTTTTCCAAGCTCTGCTGGTACTGGTATAGAGATCCCAGCGGGATATCTAATGTAAATTATGAAAGAAGCAATTGGTAACACATTTCGTGCGCCATCCTGTAGGTTACACATACTGGCAGCAGATATCAGATGAATCCCAGGACTGTAAGTCCCCTCCCAAAGATTCCCATTTGGGATTTCCTCTGCCCCTTGCTGGGGCTATAGGCTAATAAGAACCGGTCAGGATCTCGAACAGCTCGGTCTGCTCCTTGTAATAGAGAATGAAAAGTGGAATATAAATGGGGACGAGTAAAAGGCAAAACTTGCGTTTATGGTATTGCTTACCTGGACACGAAGCTACTTGTCAATTGTCAGCATCTCTCTATCTCTCTCTCTCTCTTTCTCTCTCTCTCTCTCTCTCTCTCTCTCTCTCACACACACACACACACACACACACTTGCACGTGCACATAAAGACTAAACATTATGAGAGGAAGAAGTTGTTGTTGCCACTCCGGACTGCCGACCTCCACCTCGAATTTTGTGTGGCAGAGTGGGTCAAGTGTGGAGACACAAGGAGAGCGCCGCGCCGCGCCGCGCCTCACCTCTGCGAGCGAACGCCATCAGCATGTCTAACACGTGCGCCGGCTTGCCGGTGTCCGCCGCCGATCGCCGATGCTCGGAGAGCTCCGCGAAGGCGTGCCGGTAGAAGTTCTCGGGGTCGGCGCCGAAGAATGTCGGCGCGAACAGCCGCAGCGGGCGCAGCTGCGGAGCCACGAACACCGACAGCACCTCCAGCGCGCGCCGCGGCGAGAACCCGAACACGCCCCGCACCGCGTCGTTCCAGCCGCGGCCGCCCTCCACACCTGCACACCGCGCAAACCTCGTCAGCGAAGCACCTCACACAACCAACTCAACGCCACACTACACTTAGAGGACAAAAGTCGTGGAATACCTCCTAATAAAGTGTCGTACCTCCATTTGCCCAGCGCGGTACAGCAATTCGACGTGGCATGGCCTCAACAAATCGTTGGACGTACCCTGATGAAATATTGAGCCATGGTGCCTCTACAGCAGTCCACAACTCCGAAAGCGTTGCCGGTGCAGGATTTGTGCACGAACTCACATCTCGATTATGTACCATAAAAGATCGAAGGAATTCATGTCAGGCGATCTGGGAGCCCAGCTCTTCCGCTCGAATTGTCCAGAATATTCTACAAACTGTAGCGTCCCCAGTGAAGTGATACGAAAAGACTTAAAAACAGTATTTTTTAATGAAGAGAAATTTAAAATTTGAATAATAAGTGGACACTAACCCCTCAGGCGAACATAAATTTTTCTCCGCATTATAATAATTTCTCTGTGAAGTTTCGAGTGCAAAGAAATATAACAAAATGATATAAAGAGACGACAAGATACGCTCTTTTGTTAATTTTTTAGTCGTCTTCACTTCTTCTCTTGTCTTGGTTGCGTGTAGACGGACATCTTGCGAGTGCTGGCAAATGTAAGCATATTTGTACGAATTAAGCAGATAATATATTGATTTAATTTGTAAGAGGTGATCCATTTCATTTCCGCCTTCTTTGAATTAACCTGCATTCAAGTAATTTACAGTTCAACAATCGGTTCGGCCGATGCAGCCAACGACGCCATTACGTGGCGATATTAACTTATAAAAAATTAGCGAAAGCGAAAACCTCGGCCGCTATTAACATAATATTCGTTTTTCTCCACAGCTGCACGAAGTTGCAGAAAATACGTAGCTTTAAGATTCTTATTTTCAGTACCGTAGCCGAGAGCCAGAGCGAGGACTCTGACTACAATGCAATGGTTAACGGAGGTAAGAAAAAATACTCTCTCGCGTTTGTGGGCCGCAATTGTAATTAATAACTAAAGATTTTTTGCTTTAAAGTGAACTGACTAGCCGAGGAAATTAATCTGAAAAGTTTACTCCAATTTTCAACTTATATGCTCATGTTTTAAGATTCAGAGAGTCTAACGTTCATTAACGTAAAAAATAATTTAAGATTAATATTGTTAAAAAGGAGAACTTCACGAAAGCATTTAATTGTAAATCAAAATTTAATGAAATATTCTGATCAAGGCCCACCGCGTAAGTCGGCAGCAATCAAAATAATAATAATAATAATAATAATATATTAAATTACGACGGCCGACGGACGCGAAAAAACCAATCGCCAACAACTGTGGCCCGGTAACATGACGCCTTGCCTTAAAAAATTCTATCGTTGTTTGGGAATATCGTATTCATGAATGGCTGCCAATGGTGTTCAAGTAGCCGTACATAACCATTTCCAGTCAACGATGGCTTCGGTTGGACCTGAGAACCCAGTCCATTCCACGTAAAACAGACCACACCATTATGGAGCCACCACCAACTTCCATAGTGCCTCATTGACAACTAGGATCCATGACTTTGTGGGGTCTGCACCACACTCGAATCCTACCATCAGCTCTTACCAACTGAAATCGCGTCTCGTGTAACCAAGCCACGGCTTGCGAGGGTATTTTTTATAAGTACATAGACCTGTTTATTTCTACAATGGTTTACATCAGTTTACAGCTTGAACATTTAGCTATTTTTCGACACAATCATCATTTCTGTCGATGCATTTTTTAGACTCCATGGCAATTTTTGTATGTCCATGTCATACCAACTCGCCGTCATGCTCTTCTACATCTACATCTACATTTATACTCCGCAAGCCACCCAACGGTGTGTGGTGGAGGCCACTTTACGTGCCACTGTCATTACCTCCCTTTCCTGTTCCAGTCGCGTGTGGTTCACGGGAAGAACGACTGCCGGAAAGCCTCGGTGCGCGCTTGAATCTCTCTAATTTTACATTCGTGACCTTCTCGGGAGGTATAAGTAGGGGTAAGCAATATATTCGATACCTCATCCAGAAACGCACCCTCTCAAAACATGGACAGCAAGCTACACCGTGATGCACAGCGCCTCTCTTGCAGAGTCTGCCACTTGAGTTTGCTAAACATCTCCGTAACGCTATCATGATTACCAAATAACCCTGTGAAGAAACGCGCCGCTCTTCTTTGGATCTTCTCTATCTCCTCCGTCAACCCGATCTGGTATGAATCCCACACTGATGAGCAATACTCAAGTATAGATCGAACGAGTGTTTTGTAAGCCACCTCCTTTGTTGATGGACTACATTGTCTAAGGACTCTCCCAACGAATCTCAACCTGGAATGCGCCTTACTAACAATTAATTTTATATGATCATTCCACTTCAAATCGTTCCGTACGCATACTCCCAGATATTTGTTCCGCTATCATAAAATCATACAATAAAGGATCCTTTTTTCTATGTATTCGCAATAAATTACATTTGTCTATGTTAAGGGTCAGTTGCCATTCCCTCCACCAAGTGCCTATCCGCTGCAGATTTTCGTGCATTTCGCTACAATTTTCTCTGTATACTACAGCATCATCTGCGAAAAGCCACTTGGAACTTCCGACACTATCTACTAGGTCATATATATATATTGTGAAAAGCAATGGTCCCACAACACTACCCTGTGGCACGCCAGAGGTTACTGTAACGCCTGTAGACGTCTCTCCATTGACAACAACATGCTGTGTTCTGTTTGCTAAAAACTCTTCAATCCAGCCACACAGCTGGTCTGATATTCCGTAGGCTCTTACTTTGTTTATCAGGCGACACAGCTGAACAGTATCGAACGCCTTCCGGAAGTCAAGGAAAATAGCATTTACCTGGGAGCCTGTATCTAATATTTTCTGGGTCTCATGAACAAATAAAGCGAGTTGGTTGATTCCTACAGAGTAGATTCTGGGTTTCCAGAGACGACATGATACGCGAGCAAAAAACATGTTCTAAAATTCTACAACAGATCGACGTCATAGATATAGGTCTATAGTTTTGCGCATCTGCTCGACGACCCTTCTTGAAGACTGGGACTACCTGTGCTCTTTTCCAATCATTTGGAACCTTCCGTTCCTCTAGAGACTTGCGGTACACGGCTGTTAGAAAGGGGGCAAGTTCTTTCGTGTACTCTGTTTAGAGAACCAATTGGTATCGGGTCAGGTCCAGTGGACTTTCCTCTGTTGAGTGATTCCAGTTGTTTTCTATTCCTTGGACACTTATTTCGATGTCAGCCATTTTTTCGTTCGTGCGAGGATTTAGAGAAGGAACTGCAGTGCGGTCTTCCTCTGAGAAACAGCTTTGGAAAAAGGTGTTTAGTACTTCAGCTTTACGCGTGTCATCCTCTGTTTCAATGCCATATCATCCCGGAGTGTCTGGATATGCTGTTTCGAGCCACTTACTGATTTAACGTAAGACCAGAACTTCCTAGGATTTTCTGTCAAGTCGGTACATAGAATTTTACTTTAGAATTCACAGAACTCTTCACGCATAGCCCTCCTTACGCTAACTTTGACATCGTTTAGATTCTGTTTGTCTGAGAGGTTTTGGCTGCGTTTAAAATTGCAGTGAAGCTCTCTCTGCATTCGCAGTAGTTTCCTAGCTTTTTTGTTGAACCACGGTGGGTTTTTCCCGTGCCTCACAGTTTTAATCGGCACGTCCCTGTCTAAAACGCATTTTACAATTGCCTTAAACTTTTTCCATAAACACTCAACATTGTCAGGGTCGGATCAGAAATTTTCGTTTTGATCTGTTAGGTAGTCTGAAATCTGCCTTCTATTACTCTTACTGAACAGATAAACCTTCCTCCCTTTTTTTTATATTCCTATTAACTTCCATATTCAGGGATGCTGCAACGGCCTTATGATCACTGATTCCCTGTTATGCACTTACAGAGTCGAAAAGTTCGGGTCTGTTTGTAATCAGTAGGTCCAAGATGTTCTCCATGAGTCAGTTCTCTGTTTAATTGCTCAAGGTAATTTTCGGATAGTGATCCCAGTATAATGTCAGTCGATGCTCTGTCCCTACCACCCGGCCTAAACATCTGAGTATCCCAGTCTATATCTGGTAAATTGAAATTTCCACCTAAGACTATAAAATGCTGAGAAAATTTATATGAAATGTGTTCCAGATTTTCTCTCAGTTGTTCTGCCACTAATGTTGCTGAGTCGGGAGGTCGGTAAAAGGAGCCAATTATTAATCTAGCTCGGTTGTTGAGTGTAAACTACACCCATAATAATTCACTGGAACTATTCACTTCTACTTCACTACAGGATTAACTACTACCAACAGCGACAAACACGCCACAACCGGTAGCATGCAATCTATCCTTTCTAAGCACCGCTGTGCCTTTGTAAAAATTTCGGCAGAATTTAGCTCTGGCTTCAGCCAACTTTCTGTACCTATAACGATTTCAGCTTCGGTGCTTTCTATCAGAGATTGAAGTTGCGGTACTTTACCAATGCAGCTTCGACAGTTTACAATTACAATACCGATTGCTGCTTGGTCCCCGCATGTCCTGACTTATCCCCGCACCCTTTGAGGCTGTTGCCCTTTCTGTACTTGCCCGAGGCCATCTAAGAAAACCGCCCAGTCCACGCCACACAAGCCCTGCTACCTGTGTAGCCGCCTGCTGCGTGTAGTGGACTCCTGACCTATCCAGCGGAACCCGAAACCCCACCACCCTATGGCGCAAGTCGAGAAATCTGCCACACCGTCCTGTTCAGTAAGTTATGAACCTCTTCTTTCACCTCGTTGTCGGAGCCGAATCGCATTCCGGCCAAATGTTGGATTTGGATTCGGATTGTTTTGGGGAAGAGACCAAACAGCGAGGTCATCGGTCTCATCGGATTAGGGAAGGACGTGGAAGGAAGTCGGCCCTTCCCTTTCAAAGGAACCATCCCGGCATTTGCCTGGAGCGATTTACGGAAATCACGGAAATCCCAAATCAGGATGGCCGGACGCGTGATTGAACCGTCGTCCTCCCGAATGCGAGTCCAGTGTGCTAACCACTGCGCCACCTCGTTCGGTGGCCAAATGTTCTTTTAACCTAGGGAACAGGTGATAGTGCCTGAGCGCCACGTCAGGACTATACGATGGGTGGGTGATTTCGTTCGCCTTAAACTGTTGCGGGAGAACAACGGTTTGTCGAGCGATGTGTGGGCGAGCGTTGTCATGGAGAATATGTACGCCCTTGCTCAACATTCCTCTTCTCCGGTTCTGAACTGCCCGTTTGAGTTTTTTCAAGGTCTCACAGTACCTGTCAGCATTAACTGTGGTCCTAGCGATTCAGCTCCGACGACGAGGTTGAAAGAAGAGGTTCATAACTTTCTAAACAGTATAGCGGCGAGCCGGTGTGACATGGGCATACAAAAACTGCCACAGCGTCAACAAAAAATTATCGACCGAAATGGTGATTATGTTGAAAACTAGCTAAACTTTCAAGCTGTAAACTGATGTAAACCATTGTAGAAATAAACATGTCTACGTACTTATAAAAAAATCGGAGACCTTACCTCGTACAAGTCGTCTAGTGTCCAACCTATATGGTCACGAGCCCAGGAGAGGCTCTGCAGGCGATGACGTGCTGTTAGCAAAGGCGTTTTCGTCGTCCACTGTTGTCATACCCCATTAACGCCCAATTTCGCCGCATTCCTCTAACGGATACGTTCGTCGTACGTCCCACATTGATTTGTGCGGTTATTTCATGCAACTCCACGCGAACGGCCCAGCTCAAGACCTTTAAGTAAAGGTCATCGGCCCCTGAGTTGCCCACGGTGAGAGGTAATGTCTGAAAGTTGGTGTCCTCCGTACACTCTAGACACTTCGGGCCTCGGAATACGATTTCCGAAATGAAATATCCCACACGTCTTGCGCCCGCCAACTAACATTCCGAGTTCAAAGTCTCTTAATTCCCGTCGTGTGGCCGTAACCCTGTCGGAAACTTATTTACATGAATCACCTGAGTACAAATGACAGCTTCGTCAATGCGCTGTCGGTTTATACCTTGGGTACGCGATACTACCACCATCTGTATATGAGCATATCGCTATCCCATAACGCTTTGTCACATCAGTGTTTGTCGTCAAGCACCGCTAAGCACACACTCCTCAGGATTTCAAACACATCATACAAGTGGCATACAGAACGTTCTTTGCCTGCATCTACTTACATAGCCTGGAAACCACTGTGGAGAGGATGCCTACCGTGGTACCACACAGTAGGATGTATTCCCATTCCAAGCGTGTATCGAGAACAATTGCTTAAATACCTCTGTGCATGGTGCAGTTACACAAATCTTGTCATGATGAAAAACGCCGTTTCAGTTACATGATAAAAATTTATTTATGAATCTGTTACTTTCGTTTTTTATAAATTGCTTTACAATAGGCACGGTTGCCCCCCCCCCCCTCCCCCTCCCACGCCGGCCCCCTCCTTCCCTGCCTTGTTTAGATAATAAAATTACTAATTGTACCTTAGGTTCTGCTACAAGATTACTCGTAAAGATGCTACAATAGCTTCCCTACCACATTTTATGATTCTGTACCATGTTGCTTCTCATTGTATACGTCCATACGCACGTGACCAATTTCCCTTATCAGCACCGGCCCCAATAACCTTGGTTGCAGTCCTGGCAGTTGCTGCGTGCCTTATTCAGTCACGATGATGTTATGCCTTTGGTACATCTACATAATATTTTCAATTTTCTCTTTGCCTAGTCCTTTCTTTATCCCGATTACGGCTATTTTGTAAGCAGCATTTAACACGGAAAGTCCAAGGAAACTGATACAACTGCCTAACATAGTGCAGGGCCCCCGTGAGCTCGCAGAAGTGCCGCAACACTCGTTGCATGAACTCGATTAATGACTGAAGTAGTGCTGGAGGGAATTGATACCATTAATTCTGCAGGGCTGTCCATAAATCCGTAAGAGTACGAGGGGGTGGAGATCTCTTCTGAACAGCACGTTGCAAGGCATCCCAGATATGCTCAATAATATCCATGTCTGGGGAGTTAGGTGGCCAGAGGAAGTGTTTAAAATCGGAAGAGTGTTCCTGGAGCCCCTCTGTAGCAATTCTGGACGTGTGGTATGTCGCATTGTCCGTGTGAATGAACAACGGACATGAATGTACGTAGGTGATCAGACAGGATGCTTACGTGTCACCTGTCAGAAACGTATCAAGACTTATCAGGGGTCCCATATCACTACAACTGCACTGGCCCCACACCATTACAGAGCCTCCACCAGCTTGAACAGTCCCCTTCTGACATGCAGGGGCCATGGATTCATCAGGTTGTTTCCGTATCCGTACACGTCTATCCGCCGCGGTAGCCGAGCGGTTAAGGCGCTTCAGTCCGGAACGGCGCGGCTGCTGCGGTCGCAGGTTCGAATCCTGCCTCGGGCATGGATGTGTGTGTCGTCCTTAGGTTAGTTAGGTTTAAGTAGTTCTCAGTTCTAGGGGACTGATGACCTCAGATGTTAAGTCCCATAGTGCTCAGAGCCATTTGAACCATCCGCGCGAAACAATTTGAAACGAGACTCGTCCGACAAGGCAACATGTTTCCAGTCATCAACAGTCCAATGTTGGTGTTGACGGGCCCAGGCGAGGCGTAAAGCCTTATGTCGTGCAGTTATCAAGGGTACAACAAGTAGGCCTTCGGCTCTGAAAGCCCATATCGACGATGTTTCGTTGAATGGTTCGCACGCTGACATTTATTGATGGCCCAATATCGAAATATGCAGCAATTTGCGGAAGGGTTACACTTCTGTCACACTGAACGATTGCCTTCAGTCATCGTTGGTCTTGTTCTTGCAGGCTCTTTTTCCGGCAGCAACAATGTCGGAGATTTGATGTTTTGCCGGATTCCTGATATTCACGGAACACTCGTGAAAAAAACCCAACTTGAAAATGCCCATTTCATCGCTTCCTCGGAGATGCTGCATCCCATCGCTCTTGTGCCGACTATAACACCACGTTCAAACTCACTTAAATCTTGATAACCTGCCATTGTAGTTGCAGTAACCGATCTAACAACTGCGCCAGTCATTTGTGTTATATAGGCGTTGCCGACCGCAGAGCTGTATTACCCGTTTCTATATCTTTGCATTTGAATATGCCTATACCAGTTTCTTTAACGCTTCAGTGTAATAATATATGGTTGTTGAATACGAGTTTTCCTTTAAATACTGTTCCACTAATCTCCAAAAATGTAAAATACGATCAACTGTTACTTCAAGCTTATCATCACCAACAAGTGGCAGTGTTCACAGTTTGATCTTAGTAACACACTTGGTTTAAGATAAAATAGAGCCTCAAATTAATTATTTTCGCATCTGCGGTGATGGCAAGTGTCACAATAGTCTTTCCAAGTGTAAAATGTGTGCAACAATGAATCAGCAACATAGAAAAGTGCTATGTTATTTTCCACATACACACATTATCTTCAGTTTAATGCCTAAAACGTGATTGTCAACTGTGAAGTACCACAATGCTATTTCCACTTATAAATAATTAGAAATAACATGCTAAATTGACAGTTTACATTACAAGTTTGGCCTGATAGATCGATGTCATGAAAGTAACCTGGCGAGGCTTGTAAATCCAGAAAATACATGTTAGCTAAAATACTACGCTGATCAGGCAATACACTTTTTTACGTCTGTGACGTATTTTTAATAATTAGTTCAGGTCGTCTGGGTGCTTTTGAGCACAAGTGAGATGCGGCTACATTGCAAACTCGCACTTTCATTTTAATGTGACTAAAGTACTAGACCCCATTTGGTGTTTATATGTTTTTGTTTACATTTACTGCCCCCACCATCTTTATTTTTTTAAATTTATTGCTGATTTTTCAGATTTTCCACGTTCATCTCTTGATGATGTCATAAATAAATGGGTGTGGCTTGTGATATCATTGTGACGTCATATATAAGGGAGATGTGCCTCACGACGTCATCAAAAGGCCAATGACCTGGGTCACAAGATGAAAATACAGTGGGTCAGAAGATACAATGTAAACTAAGTGAATTGGAGACGCTGTAGTTACACTACTTACAGCAACAATGTGTCATATGACACAGTTGTTACATGGGACAGACGCTTCCAGTGACGTGCGACAAGTCTGAAAGAAGAACAATGAACCGCCAAACCATCTGTCTGTGAAGAATCAGGAATTTCAAATGGAAAGGCGGTCCTGGTACTCGAAGTCTGATGAATAACAATCAAGGAGATAGTAGAAAAATTAAAATGAGTCCTGAAATTTTTTTCAACATCATCTATTGTATGGTACTGGGATAGAGTAATTATGGTGCACGCGTACGTGAATAAAGTGTTTGCGCAGCAATCGCCGACATAGTGTAACTGAGGCAAAATAAGGGGAACCACCCCTCATTGCCGCCGCAGATGGAAAACCGCCTTAAAAACCATTCACAGACTGGCCGGCACACTGGACCTCGATAGTAATCCGCCGAGTGGATTCGTGCCGAGGCCGGCACGCTTTCCCGCCCGGAAAGCAGTGCGTTAGACAGCACGGCTAACCGGGCGGGCTTTTCAACATCTTACACGACATTTTGAACATAATAAGGGTGATCGCCTGCTGGGTTCTGTGACTGCTCCTGCCCACGTTCAAAGCGCACCGGACAGAAGCAGAAGCTGCGTCTGGTAATCCAGATGATTCTTTAATGGCCTAGTCTTCGTGGAAGAGTACCGAGTTTATAACTACGTGTGACCCCGAGACGTAGGACCAAAGCAAACAGCGTAAACATGTACACTGACAAAAAAGAAAAAAATCGCAATATCAAGGAGGAGTTATGGATTGCCATAGTGTGTTGTTAACAGACTATGCTCTTAAGGGGCAAACAGTCACAGCAGCCCACTCCCAAAATCTCCTGAAGAGGTTACGGGGGCTGTCCAATCGTAGCTTTGCCGAAAACTGTCCGAAGGGCTGTTTCGGCTCTATGACAAAGCCTCACCTCATTGTACACATGACACAGTCACAGATGCTGCTTCTTTCTACTATCAGATTTTGTTTCATCCCCCTATTCTCTTGACACGGTACCAGCTGAATTCTTCCTCTTTCTTCCAGAATGACGATGCGCTGATTTCCGAGGATAATCATTTTCTGAACAGCCAAAATTCAAACTTCTGGAGACAAAGTCTTCCACAAGTTATTCATAGTTGGGATAAACGACTAGAATTGAAGAGCAATTATGTGGAAAAGGATTAACATTGTCACAAAGTTTCAGGGTCACAGCTTGATGTTTTCGATGTGATAATTGAAACTCTGTGAGCATTTGTTGTAGTGTCTTGTACGTACAGGATGGCCAGACAGTCCTTTCATATGTGCAATTATTTCATTGTAAGTTCAATAAAACAGTTATTTGTCCAAAACATCCTTATGTGCACCATTGTTACCTCTACACAGCTTAATATGCCACCATACTCTCCTACTTATCCACTTCAGGAGCTACTGTGTACATTTTGGAAGGCTTCAAGCATACTTGCCTGTAGAGCATCAGTGTCTACATACTGCTTCTTCCTGGATATGATTTGATGATCCGCAACTGGGCACTGGTGTCGTAAGGTCCAGACTTTGAGGCAACTAAGGATGAGGGTTTTGTGAATTTGGAGACTAGCGTTTCTATCCACCAACTAGGAAACAGTGCATTCAGGAGACAATGAACAGCAAATGCAAAGTGAGGTCACGGGCCCCTCAAAGAGAAGTACACATTAAAGATGTGTTCTTCAGCCACCCCCACCTAAAGTAGAATATGTGGAGGATTGTTGTCAGGTTCTCGGTAAAAATGTAGGTGTTGCCTGCTCATGTGTTCCACCGTTGAAACTAATTGGTCAGTGTGGCTGACTGCCATGCAAGTGATCTGGTTTCGATTTCCAGTACTGCCAGAAATGTTTCCTTGCTGGAAGGAGTGGAATGGACTTCACTCAGCCTCGTGAGTCCAAGTGAGGATCTAGTCTACCGATCAGTAGCGGTTCCAACATCGAGAAACCCGACAAAGACCGGCAGAGCTATGTTATGACCACACACCCGTCCAGACCGCATCCAATGACGCCATTGGCAGACGATAACATAGTGGTCAATTGGGATCGATTAGACCGCCAAGGCCAGAGCGCGGAACTTTACCGACCTTACCCTATCCCGCAAAAAACAATAAATAGCACATTCATCAGGGAAAAGAATGCAGTTCAGAGCAGGAATAGGGGGAAAGGTCTCCATCAATACTCTGCATGCTTCCTGTCAGTGGTTTAACAGTCCTTCAGTTCAGTGATGGCATTGACGTTACTTACTTCAGTATATGTTTCTCTTTGGATTGACGGACGACCAGAGAGGCGTCATCTAAGCCCCTTACCATGTGAAAAGCATCTTCGCCCAAGGGATAAAATTCTGACGACTTGGTAACCCTTACAAAGCTGTTCACGTTACCTATCCATCACCTGTGTCACATTTCCGTTGTTATGCTTCCTTTCATGGACCCAGACACTTATCGCTAAGCTCTCCTCCAAAGTGAACTCGCTGGTTTCTGTCATTGCTCGTCACCAAACACGGAAAGTCCAGCAATGAACTGATCAACGATAGACTTTATTCTCTTCTCTGGGCAGTCACTTGGCAGTAATGCGGCAATCACCTGAGCAGCAGTGTTGGCATATCAATGATCAGGCTGTGAGTTTCAAATCTTGCAATGTAACCATCTTATACCGTTAAATGCGCTTAGTCCAGGTGTGTAGGGACTTTCTGGACATCCTGTACAACAGATGGATTGCCTGTTGGTAGGAGCTACGAACCAAACAAGCAGCTGGTGAGTATGTCAGTGATGCATCTGCTGGCGACGTCCCGAACCTTGACGGGCTGCGTCCCGCCGACTCCCTTCTCCAGGAGGCGCTGTACCATCGCACACGCGCACCGGTCCACCTGCGGCAACATGGCGCGCATGCGCGCTCCCGTGAAAGCGGGCGACGTGGCCGCGCGCAGCCGTCGCCAGAGCGCAGCACGCGCGCCGAACATGTTGAGGCAGCCCAACGAGTCCTCAGGCCGCGCCTCCGTGTGGCGGTCAGGGAAGTCAGCGAAGTCCTTGACCAGCAGCTGCCGCACCAGGTCGGGATCGCGCACTAGCAGGGCCGGCCTTGAAAGAGACACAGTGTCGCTCGATGCACCGATAACAGCCTGGACTGCAGGATATAACAAGCTGACAATAATCAAACATGGTTCCACACTACTGGACATTAAAATTGCTACACCACATAGATGGCGTGCTACAGACGCGAAATTTAACAGACAGGATGAACATGTTGTGCTATGCAAATGATTAGCTTTACACAGCATTCACATAAGGCTGGCGCCGGTGTGGACACCTACAACGTGCTGACATCAGGAAAGTCTCCAACCGATTGCTCATACACAAACAGCAGTTGACCGGCGTTGCCTGTCGTGATGCCTCGTGTAAGGAGGTGAATGCGTACCATCACGTTTCCGACTTTGATAGAGGTCGAACTGAAGCCTATCGCCATTGTGGTTTATCGTATCGCGACATTGCTACTCGCGTTGGTCGAGATCCAATGACTGTCAGCAGAACATGGCATCGGTGGGTTCAGGAGCGTAATACGGATCCCAACGGCCTCGTATCACTAGCAGTCGAGATGACAGGCATCTTATCCGCATGGCTGTAACAGATCGTGCAGCCACGTCTCAATCCCTGAGTCAACAGATGGGATCGTTTGCAAGACAACAACCATCTGCGCGAACAGTTCGATGACGTTTGCAGCAGCATGAACTATCAGCTCGGAAACCGTGGCTACGGTTACCCTTGATGCTGCATCACAGACAGGAGCGCCTGTGATGGTATACTCAACGACGAACCTGGGTGCACGAATGGCAAAACGTCATTTTTTCGGATGAGTCCAGGTTCTGTTTACAGCATCATGATGGTCGCATCCATGTTTGGAGACATCGGGGTGAACGCACATTGGAAGCGTGTATTCGTCATTGCAATACTGGCTCACCCGGTGTGATGGTATGGGGTGCCATGGGTTACACGTCTCGGTAACCTCTTGTTCGCACTGACGGTACTCTGAACAGTGGACGTTACATTTCAGATCTGCTACGACCCGTGGCTCTACCCTTCATTCGATCCCTGCGAAACCCTACATTTCAGCAGGATAATGCACGACCGCATGTTGCAGGTCCTGTACGGGCCTTTCTGGATACAGAAATTGTTCAACTGCTCTACTGGCCAGCACATTCTCCAGATCTCTCTCCAACTGAGAACGTTTGGTCAATGGTGGCCGAGCAACTGGCTCGTCACAATATGCCAGTCACTACTCTTGATGAACTGTGGTATCTTGTTGAAGCTGCATGGGCAGCTGTACCTGTACACGCCATCCAAGCTCTGTTTGACTCAATGCCCAGGCGTATCAAGGCCGTTATTACGGCCAGAGGTGGTTGTTCTGGGTACTGATTTCTCAGGATCTATGCACCCAAATTGCGTGAAAATGTAATCAGATGTCAGGTCTTGTATAATATATCTGTCGAATGAATACCCGTTTATCATCTGCATTTCTTTTTGGTGTAGCAATTTTAATGGCCGGTAGTGTATTTTAGGTCGTCTTGATTTTGATACACACGTGATACAACTCCTAAGAGTTGTCAGGC
This sequence comes from Schistocerca gregaria, assembly GCF_023897955.1. Taxonomy (NCBI): domain Eukaryota; kingdom Metazoa; phylum Arthropoda; class Insecta; order Orthoptera; family Acrididae; genus Schistocerca; species Schistocerca gregaria. Next base: position 274,995,519 of record NC_064926.1, read on the forward strand.
GCATTTTCACTGATGTTTCAGCAGATCTTAGCAATTTCATTCTTGCAATGGCAGTGAAGTCTGCCCAACCAAATACAATTCACCAGATCTTTAAAGGTGACTCCCAGCGTCAACAAACAGCGTCGGTTTGTTTCCAGTTACAAATAAAATGATTTTTTATGCTGAATTTTATGTGCGTCCTCGAAAGAACGCTCGCAGATTAGTCTAGTGCGATATTTATTTTATCTATATCCATTAACAGGGCAGTAAAGCACGAAGAATAACCAGTAGTCCACCTACTCCAACAGCGACTGAGCAGCGCTACTCCATGACAGTAGCAGTTAGTGCAAATCATGGCAGTGCTCTTGCTGCTTTGTCTTACCGTCCCTTTTAATACGCATCGACAAAACGAATACAGCACTAGACTAATTTTGAACAGCTACATCGAATCAGCATGTAAAATCCCGCTTTAAAACTCATTTTATTTGTAGACGGTTACAAACCAACGCTTTCTTACGACATTGGGCATGACGCCCAGTGTCAAAGGAAAGCATTAGTTATTACCCCTTTACAAACAAAATGAAAGACTGGATGAGCAGTAGTTGGTTGGGATGACTCTAGCCTCTCATTGCAGTAATCTTCCGAAACACCAAAGAAACTGCGCCTGCCGATTCCTGAGAGGGAAACTCTCTTTACTGGATGGTTAGAAACAGTCTTGTAAACATGTTTTATGGTAGGTTGTGCTGAGAAATAATTGATAAGATAAAAATTCGATATCTTGCGCGGTTTCTGAGTTAATAGTTAGCCAATTATGCTGTTGAATGTGCAAATTCAAACACCCGTCAGATACAATTCGTTGTTCTCCAAGCATAGATGATAGCGCACTAAACTTCCCAGCCTTCGACTCACGTTCGATTGTTACTACCGTCCCATGCCCAATTTTTGTATCGCTCTGTTGTTCAGCTTTAGAAATCCAAATGAAGAACACCTTTGGCGACAGCTTCTCTGGCGGGGCGCCTGAATTTGAGTGCGTAGTGGCCTCATTGGGCAACTTCTAAACATTCATGGTGGTGTCTGTTTGTTCTATGTCGTGTCTCCCTACCACTTTCGCGCAACGACGCTCTGAGCGTGTTTTTTCAGGGAATTGACTAGTTTGAACCTGGGACCTGTTCCTGGTACGGAGACGTCAGACCACACATGACATGTAGAATTCAGAAGAGTTCAGTGAGACTAGCGATGATATAACCAAATACTTAATGATTTCAGCGTCAGCTCCACTGCACTCCCTGTAAAAGAATCTTAATACTAACTAAATTTAGTGGAAGGGGTTCAAGGCTTTCCTATTTTTAGTTATCTGGTAAAATAACGTCGAAAAAGCAGTTAAGTTTACCATTGGAAATTTTATTCTACTCACAAAACATCGTTTATAAATTGCACTATTGATAAAAGGAAATGTTTTAATACAGGATGGTAAAAACCAACTGCGTTCCACAAAAATGTGAACGAATATTCCCTGAGTGGGTTTCCAAGTTCTACACTGGATCGAAGGATGACCTATGCCATATCACAACTATAATCTAGGTTTAAATTAAGTTTCACAAAAGAGCAAACTATCAAAATGGTCTACAGTGACCCTCAACTATCTCTAATTACTTATCGAACTTGTCGTAAATTACAGTGGGTGATGTGGGTTCTCAATAACTATATAACAGAAAAATCATCGCGTTTCGGATTTTTATTTCAAGTGGCAAATGTGAACACTTTGAGCTTTAATTTACGATCCACACTAGTATTACGCAAAAAGGGGGTGTAACAGATGAGACTTCTGCAGTTCTGAGTGAAGCCTTATGCGCTCAAAATTGCTGCATCGCGTGCTTTCATTACCTTGTCGAGTCAGGGCAGCGGCCGGCAGCACAACTCCGCTCACCTCGCCATCTCGGAAGCAACTCCCCCCTAACTTCTCCTTACTACAATTTACCGAAGTTGGTTTTAAAAAAAACTATCTGGCTGTGTTTTCATCTGACCAATCAGGGTCTCAATGTTAACCTTAAGCTCCGCCTGCAAAAATTCTGTCTATCCAATGAGAAACGTTATACTTTTCGTGGTGGGGCAATGTTTTTAAAGTTTGCAACGAAACAGAGACACGAAAAAGTCTCACGTTAAAACCTGCAGCTGGCGTGGTCCTTTTAGCGTTATCGTAAGATCTATACTGTTCTTATGGAGGGCTCAATCTTTTAACATACCACCGCCAGGTGGTCCTAACGTAACAGAGACGCGAAAAAGTCTCACGCAAAAACTTGCGGGTGGTAGTGGCCCTTTTTGTGTTATCATAAGATCTCTACTGTTTTTCTGGAGGGCTCTAGCTTTTAACATGGGCTGGGGGGGGGGGGGGGGGGGGTAGTCCTTGACGTAACAGGGACGCGAAAAAGTCTCACGCTAAAACGTGCGGGTGGTGTGGCCCTAGTGATTAGCTGGCGACGTGGGTGTCCAGTCCGTCCCTTATCGTAGGGCCTTCTAGCTTAACACGGTTCTGCTCTCGGCTTCTGTTCTTGTTTCTCCCCTCGGAACTGAGTCGGTCTCACGGTGGGAAGGTACGACATGCATTTAGGCATTCTTGTGTTAGTCTGTGGTATTCCAATTGCTCACTCGTTACTCGTATTACTTTGGTTAATTTAATGTCACGATTTATTCGGAGCTATCTGACATACTACTGGATTTGCTTATCATGTGAGGGTTTTCATGGAAGGTGTTGGATTTGCCTGACACCTTACAAACTTCAATGCTAAAACTCGGAAATGGAAAAAACGTATCAATTTTTTTTTTCTTGACAAATATTTCTCAGCACAACCAACCCTGCAACAGCCTCACATATTACCACAGGGCTTTGCGCACATATAGAAAAATTCAGTTCTTTTTAGATATTACAGGTGTTCCATATGTGTCAACCTACTGATTCTGCAGATATCAAGACGATAATTAGGTTCTTCCCACGTTTTGGCGTAGCATGTCCATACCAATTTGTTCAACAGCACTGTTGTTGTGAGCTCACATTTCTTCTAGCTTTGTTGGTAAAGGAGGGGTAAACGCTGAGTATCTCACATAAACCCCCCCCTCCCCCCCCCAAAGAATCGTAGATTTTTGGATCAGGTGAGCGTGAAACCCATGACATGAATCGATGATCATCAACCCCACCACGATCGATCCATCAGTTTCTTTATTTACTGTTCAAAAGTTCACGAACGTCATGATGGAAGTTGGGTGGAGCACCATCCTATTGATAGATGAAGTCTATATTATTGGACTGCAATTGTGGCATGATGCAATTTACAGATACATACGTCCTGGGACAATCTTTCCGTATAAGGAAAGAGGTCGTAAACTTTAAACCGCGAGTTTGCACGGAACACATTAATTTCTAGTGAATCTCGAAGGAGTAGCACAGCAGTGTGGGGATTTCTGTTCCACAATTTCACACATTGTGTCTGTTCACCGTGTCATTCAAAAAAATGTAGCTTCATCACTGAAGATTAGTTTCTCACAAAATCTCTCCTTTTCCGTAAGCTGTTGGAACTGAGCCGAAAATTCAAAAGCGTCTGTCTTTGACATCATTAGTCAGGCCTTGGAGCAATTGCAAATGCTAAGGCTTCAGCTTCAGTTATTTCCTTAATGTCTTCCAAACGGTCGGTTGTGGTATGTTCAACGCGGTCTGCTTGCTCTGTTCGTCGATTTCTGTGCGCTTCGTGCGAAACTCATCCACAAGTGGTCAATCACTCTTCACTCACTGAAGGCCGACCCATTGATTTCCACTTGCAAAGGCATCTTGAAGCTTTAAGGGGAGACGCTCATGAAAAACACGCACTATTTAAACGATGCACCAGATCATCAAACGTACAACCATATTGGCAGCATATTGGCAAGGCATTCGTCTTCGTGGTGTATCAATTTTAATGGCCAGTAGTGTAATTTCTATTCTGTGACATTCTCTGTGATGTGCATGCCCCCATTGTGCACATCTTGTGAATGACTTCCTTCAGGATCATGATATCGCTCGACTACAGTGGCCAAGATGTTCTCCAGATATGAACCTTGTCGAACATGCCTAGGATAGACTGAAAAGGCCTGCTTATAAACAACGTGACTCACCAACCACTCTGAGGGACCTAAGCCAAATCAGCGTTGAGGAGTGGGACATTCTGGACCAACAGTGCCTTGAACTTGTAGATAGTATTACAGGCATGCATCAATGCAAGAGAGCGTGCTACTGGGTACTGGAGGTTACTGGAGATACCAGCGTGTACAAAAATGGTTCAAATGTCTCCAAGCACATATGTGGTCATCAGTCCCCTAGACTTAGAAGTACTTAAAACAGACTAACCTAAGGACATCACACACATCCATGCCCGAAGCAGGATTCGAACCTGCGACCGTAGCAGCAGTGCGGTTCTGGACCGAAGCGCCTAGAACCGGTCGGCCACAGTGAGCAGCCTGGTGTGTACAGCAATCTGGACGACCACCTTTGAAAGTCTCGCTGTATGGTGGTTTTCATGAGCAATATATAGGGCGGAAATGATGTTTATGTTGATCTCCATTCCAGTTTTCTGTACAAGTTGCAGAACTCTCGAATCCCAGGTGATACAAAGCTTTTTTTTTATGTGTGCGTTTAGGATACCTCTGTACTGCACTGTGTGAGTTACACTTTGCACCTCAAGTCGGCAGTGCCAGCAGTTCCATCCAGCTGCATCAGCATTTCAGTCCCAGCACTACAAGTTGGAAGTATCAGTAATTTCGTGCTAGTGCTCTGTCCCATCAGACCCTCCCCACTTTGTCACCACCAAGAGTACAACAGCCGAACATGCCAGGAGCACTGGCGCAGTAATGTCCTACGTTTTCATGTCGCCGCCTACCACAACTGTGGTTTGTCATGCATGCACATCACAGAGAATGTCACAGAATAGAAATTACACTACTGGCAATTAAAATTGATACACCACGAAGATGATATGCAACAGACGCTAAATTTAACCGACAGGAAGAAGATGCTGTGATATGCAAATAATTAGGTTTTCAGAGCATTCACACAAGGCTGGCGCCGGTGGCGACACCTAGTTCGACGACGTTTGCAGCAGCATGGACTATAAGCTCGGAGACCATGGCTGCGGTTACCCTTGACGTTGCATGAAAGACAGACAGGAGCACCTGCGATGGTGTACTCAACGACGAACCTGGGTGAACGAAAGCATCATGGTGGTAGCATCCGTGTTTGGTGACATCGTGGTGAACGCACATTGGAAGCGTATATTCGTCTTCGCCACACTGGCGTACCACCCGGCGTTATGGTATGGGGTGCCATTGGTTACACGTCTCGGTCACCTCTTGTTCGCATTGACGGCACTTTGAACAGTGGACGTTACATTTCAGATGTGTTACGACCCGTGGCACTACCCTTCACCGAGCGAGGTGGCGCAGATTTAGGTATTCCGTGATTTCCCCCAAACCGTTTCAGGCAAATGCCAGGATGGTTCCTTTGAAAGGGCACAGCCGATTTCCTTCCCCATCTATCCCTTACCCGAGCTTGAGCTCCGTCTCTAATGACCTCGTTGTCGACGGGACGTTAAACAACACTAACCTAACCCTAACCACTACCCTTCATTCGATCCCTGCGAAACCCTACATTTCAGCAGGATAATGCACGACTGCATGTTGCACGTCCTGTACGGGCCTTTCTGGACACAGAAAATGTTCGACTGCTGCCCTGGCCAGCACATTCTCCAAATCTCTGACCAATTGAAAACGTCTGGTCACTGGTGGCCGAGCAAATGGCTCGTCACAATACGCCATTCACTACTCTTGATGAACTGTGGTATCGTGTTGAAGCTGCATGGACAGCTGTACGTGTACACGCCATCCAAGCTCTGTTTGACTCAATGCCCAGGCGTATCAAGGCCGTTGTTACGGCCAGAGGTGGTTGTTCTGGGTACTGATTTCTTAGGATCTATGCACCCAAATTGCGTGAATATGTAATCACCTGTCAGTTCCAGTACAACATATTTGTCCAATAAATACCCGTTTATCATCTGCATTTCTTCTTGATGTAGCAATTTTAATGGCCAGTAGTGTAGTATTTTATGAAGTGCTGTGGATATTCAGCCGCGAACATTATAATTGAATTTTGTTCTGTTAATATACAGTTATTCTTTCGAATTTTCTTTAGTCAATCTTCAGGAAGAGGATACTCCGAGAATACCTGTCGAAGATGTAGAAGCCGACGAGCGGGCAGTCGCGGTGGCCCGCAGGAGGGTTCAGGTGGAGGTCGGCCAGCAAGTGTGGTGGGGAGGTGGCGTGCAGCAGCAGTGGGCCCAGGCTTCCCACCAGGGGCAGTGGGCGGTGGTGGGGCACGCCGGCGCGCCGCCAGTGACCGTGCGTGCACGACAGCAGCGCCGCGGCGGCCAGCACCAGAAGCAGCGTGGCGTGCAATCCCAGCAGCAGCAGCGGTGCCGCCAGCAGCACCGCCAGCAATCTCGCCAGCACCGCCGCAGGCCTGAGCGGCGACACGGGCCGCAGAACCGTGTCTGCGCACACACTACTCCTCACACCATTTTCCACGAGAGACTTCTATAACAGAGCTTTCAGCATCGCAGCGCGTCAGCAATCGTAAGTAGCGAAATAATTATGAAAAATCCGCCTCGATTGCACAAACTATCTGGTGTTTATCTAGGTTTCAGCGTGGATAACCACGCCTTCTTCAGAACAAATATAAAACAGCTTGCCTAAATAGGCATAGTCATGTACCAAGTCAATGTTATTTATCTTAACCCTGTGTGTGCTGCCTAACTCAAATGAGTTTGGTGGAGAGCCTGTGACCATCGTACGTTGGCTGGGGAAAGGCAGCACACACAGGGTTGAGATAAGTAACATTGACTTGGTACATACGTAGCGCGTATTTGTAGGCAACGGCCTTGCTGCAGTGGATACACCGGTTCTCGAGAGATCACCGAAGTTAAGCGCTGTTGGGCGTGGCCGGCACGTGGATGGGTGACCATCCAGCTATCATGCGCTGTTGTCATTTTTCTGGGTGCACTTAGCCTCATGATGCCAATTGAGGAGCTACTCGACCGAATAGTAGCGGCTTCGGTCAAGACTACCATCATAACGAGTGGGAGAGCGATGTGGTGAGCTGACGCCCCTCCTATCCGCATCCTCCTCTGAGGATGACACGGAGGTCGGATGATCCCAGTAGGCCACTCGTGGCCTGAACACGGAGTGCTTTTTTTTACCGTGTATTTGTAAAAAAAGAAATTGGGGTCTTGCCGCTGTAGGTGTTGATTTTGGCCTTTGACTATGCCCATTTAGCACGACTCACGCCCGGTACTCACAGCTTTACTTCTGCCAGTACCGGGCGTGAGTAGTGCTTCGGTAGCTCAGATGGTAGAGCACTTGCCCGCGAAAGGCAAAGGTCCCGAGTTCGAGTCTCGGTCGGGCACACAGTTTTAATCTGCCAGGAAGTTTCATATCAGCGAACACTCCGCTGCAGAGTGAAAATCTCATTCTGGAAACAGGTAGTTTGTGCAATCGAGGCGGATTTTTCATAATTATTTCGATACTTATACAACAACTAGTAGCATTCAACAGTATTTTTATCCAACAAACAGTTCAACAACGCGTTTCCAAAGAGAATGCTCTCATCATCAGGTTGTAAACGCTAAAAAGTCTACCAACACAATTGTGGGCACCAAAATCATAGCCCAGATGTATTGGATATTATCACCAGAAGCCTGACGCTGGACTGACACCTAGACACAGTTAGTGGAAACTGAAGTGGAATGGACTACTGGGGCAGAACGGTCTCGGTCGTCTTATTTCGTCCACAAGCGCTAGTGTGCGCTCAGATTGACAGACGTTTAACAAACCAATGCCTGTTATGGTTTACTGACGTTGCAGTTGTTCTCAAGCGGGGGCTGCGTAGTCTGCCCGTAAAAATGAACGAATTTGCTGCTCTGTTATAATTTTCCAGACCATTTCTAAGGTAAGTCTGTCACATTTTTTCTTCACAATCAATATTTAATCCACTTAAATCAGCATGTTCTTAGCTATCTTTGTATACAATGCAGTCGGAAAAAATGTTTGTGGCGGTCGCTTAATATTTTCACAGTAGATATGCGTTTGGAATGGAATGGTCTACTAGTACAATTCGTTCCTCCCCTGTCGCCTTTTATTCTTCATTTGATGAATTCTACCACATGGTTTGTCTTTCTCATGTGCAGATGATACGTCATTATACACAGAAAACAGAGACAATACTAGACCACAAAAAGCATGGAACAAGTTGTTGAATCGGTAAGTAATAAGACGATGATCCACAAAAAGCATCGAAACAATCTGTCGTGCCTTCTACTAATTTAAAATGATACGTAAAACGGAAAAAGGACAAGCCACTTCCAACAACTGATGAAACCTGTAGAAAATATCAGTGTGTCTTCAGTAAGGAGCAAGAGTTAGAACTTGTCAAATATCTTAAGGATCTGCAAAAGCGACGTTTTGGTATGAGTATGAAAAAACTGCGCAGATTTGCATATCAACTTGCAGTACGATACGAATGCCTGCACCCATTGCACAACGAGAAGAGAACGGGTCCTAGGATTCCTGGCTCGCCATCTTGAATTAAGTTTCAGTGTAAATAGTGGGCTCCTAACTCGTGTGCTGATGTATATACTAAGGGATTTTCACTCTGCATCGGAGTGTGCGCTCACATGAAACTTCCTGGCAGATTAAAACTGTGTGCCCGACCGAGACTCGACCCCGAGACCTTTGCCTCTCGCGGGCAAGTACTCTACCAGCTGAGTTACCAAGCACGACTCGCGCCCCGTCCTCACAGCCTTACTTCTGCCAGTACCTCGTCTCCTACCTTCCAAACTTTACAGAAGCTCTCCTGCGAACCCTGCAGAAGTAGCACTCCTGAAAGAAAGCATACTGCGGAGACATGGCTTAGCCACAGCCTGGGAGATGTTTCCAGAATGAGATTTTCACTCTACAGTGGAGTGTGCGCTGATATGAAACTTCCTGGCAGATTAAAACTGTGCGACGGAGCGATTCTCGAACTCGAGACCTTTGCCTTTCGCGGGCAAGTGCAAGGTAGGAGGCGAAGTACTGGCGGAATTAAAGCTGTGAGGACGAGGCGTGAGTCATGCTTGGGTAGCTCAGTTGGTAGAGCACTTGCCCGCGAAAGGTGAAGGTCTCGGGTTCGAGTCTCGGTCCGGCACACAGTTTTAATCTGCCAGGAAGTTTCGGTTCTTAAGCTTTCTAATAATTTTTTTCATCAATGAGACCCAAATTTTGCTCCAAAAGTTAGGCGGGCCGTTCCGCCCCAGTCTCCCCTAACTGTTTATACCAATAAAATGATGACGACCGAAGGTCCCGTCTTTCAGTGCTGATGCACACAATGCCCGATCTCTCGCAGGAAGCAGGGATCTGTGATACGTCAGTAGTGTGTAATACGCTGAGAATTTTGGTCAGACGGAAAGCGTGCTCGGATGGCCGATGCAGTTAAGGCAACCATTCCTGTCAAGGGGGAAATACGGGCTCTAGTTCTGGTCTGGCACAAATTTTCACCTGTTAACATTGAAATGAATCGATGTTCAGATGTGGCCAACGTCATTGAAACCTCTGAATTAAGTTCATTATTTGACTTCTGATCACGATCAAGTCCTGGGAGTTATCACGGAGGCTATGAACCACATAAAATAAATATCAAAACTTATTACAAGTTGAGCTCAAGTTGAGAGGTTGTTAAAGCAGTGTTCATCCCACCAAAGAAGTCTTTACTACACATCTCCTCGACAGTGCAATTGACAAACTGATGGGGAAAATCAAGAGAGCATACCAATATGTGTCAGTCTCTACTACCTGCCATCCACTGTACCACGAAGATCTTTCTCCGCTTATACAAGATCTAAAAACCCTCAAGAACAGGGCCAGGAACCGATGGCAACGCTATCACAACGCTGCCGATCAAAGGTAGATGAAGCGACTGTCATGCCGACTCCACCATCCAGCCTTGGACCATCAATCAGGAACGTGGGAGGAGAAAACGGCTTCATTCTTGCTCCAGTCTCGCAATGAATAGAGCCTTGTCCGAACTCTATGGAACCCCAAGACCTCCTAAACATACACACCATGGCCCCACCGGACGACTAACTAAGGCCAAATTCTTTACCAAGGGCATTAGACGTCAAGCACGGAAGATCCGCGAAGCTGCTCAACAGTCTCCACTGCCTTTAATGAATCCTGCAGGAGCTTGTAAAATTATTCGCAACCTTTGCCTACACTCCTCCTCAAGACCGGAAGGAGTCGCCAATGTACACCTAAAGCATATGAGACCAACACCCTTGCTCCTACTTACACTGATGTTTAACAGCTACATGTCATTGAGCTATTTCCCGAGTGCTTGAAAGATCGCTCTTGTGGTACTCGTACCAAACCAGGAAATGACATGGACGAACCAGCTAGCTATTGGCCAGTTAGTCTCTTACCTATAATAGCAAAAATTGTTAAACGACTTCTCCTCTACAGATTTCGACCACTTATCTTCGACCAGCACGTGATCAGGCTAGATCAATTTGCCTTCCAGCCGAGACTGTCACTGGAACTCCAGTTACTGCGAATATCGGAATATGTAGCGTATATCAAAGTATCCAACTACACGCTGCCATATCACTGGACACAGAGAAGACGTACGACCGCCCCTGGTGAGGCTAGTTAATTACCAAACTTCAAGGCAAGGCCTTAACGTTCTCTCAGACTATTGCGCCAAGATGACACTCAGCTTTCTCCAAAACAAAGATAACATTCAAGATTGTTGGCCAACGAGCAAGTCCAAAACACCTCACATAAGGCATTCCACAGGAGTCAGTCGTCTTCTCGCCAGCGCTATATTCATATATGTCAATGACCATTCTGCCCTACCACAAGCTGTACACAGGTCGTCTCCAACGTCAGCTGATGTTAACAGAACAATAAACAGCACTAAACTGCACTGAATTAAATTCTGAAGAAAAGAAAGCTGTAATGTTCAGCCACCTGTGGCCGGATCTCTGAGAGAGATTCGTTCTACACAACCAGCCCTTAAACTGGACGGATCGTGTTAAATACCTCGGAGTAAGACGGTAAGACGCTCTTCAAACCACGTGTCAGTGAGAAGCAGATGAAGCTGCTACAGCTCCAGCATCAACCCTATCTACAGCTCGCCAGCAAGCAACTACGCACCAGAACCAAGCTACAATTGTACTTTGCAACAGTCTCACCTGCGCTACTATATGGCTGCTAAATGTGGTGCACTGTCAGCTCTTCACACATGAAACCTCTTCAGACTATCCAGAACAAGTGCTGCCGCACCATTCTCCATGCACCCAGGTGGGCCAGAATCCGAGACCTTCACAGGGAATTCAACATGCCAGCCGTAAAGGAACCGATCCGAAGTTAACCAGAAGACTTCTCGACCAAGTTAAAGAATTTCGCCCCACATCACAGCACCTCGAATATGCTGGTTCTATGGAACAGAATGGTGGCATATGGTAAAATGATTCAAATGGCTCTCAGCACTATGTGACTTAACTTCTGAGGTCATTAGTCCCCTAGAACTTAGAACTACTTAAACCTAACAAACCTAAGGACATCACACACATCCATGCCAGAGGCAGGATTCGAACCTGCGGCCGTAGCGGTCGCGCGGCTCCAGACTGTAGCGCCTAGAACCGCTCGGCCACCACGGCCGGCAATATGGTAAAGTATTAAGTGCTGTCGTAAAGAAGCCTCAACAAACGGCAATGAAATCAATTATAGTAGGGCCAAGGACCCCTGAGCCCAAGATTCTACTGAAGAACAAATAAAGATGACCTCGAATCATTCACCTACACATCCCAGAAGTCCAGCCACACAGCTGGAAGAACTTTGGGGATACCACACGAGACCCGACCCCCTCCACACACACACACACACACACACACACACACACACACACACACACACACACAGAGAGAGAGAGAGAGAGAGAGAGAGAGAGAGAGAGAGAGATAGAGAGAGAGAGGCACTAGGCCGCGTCCTGCTGATCTGGAGTCCACGAAGAATATCAAGTTGACGCTTATGTAAAGCTCCGGGGGTTGTTCTGAACTAACACATCCGCGGTATTACTGCGTAAGCGCAACTATTTGCTCAATCATAATGTAGTTTTATTGTTCGCCTACATTTTCCTCATTCCCTATGTCCACCGTCGGCAGTTTCTAGTCGTTTCGTCAATGGAAATTTGTAATTATGTGTCTGTCTTAAAATAATTCTACAAAGCAGTTATGAAATCTCATTCCGTAATGATTGTCTTGTGCATTCCCTATGTCCACCGTCGGCAGTTTCTAGTCGTTTCGTCAATGGAAATTTGTAATTATGTGTCTGTCTTAAAATAATTCTACAAAGCCGTTATGAAATCTCATTCCGTAATGATTGTCTTGTGCATTCTGAATAGTGCCACGTTTCTTTTCATGAATGGTAATTTCCAGTTCTTCCAGCAAGTCGAGTTTGTCCGTTTCTTTTGTGTACGCAAGATTTCCAAGTCTTCCTTTATTTCCTTAAGTACACGGGCTGTGTTCGTGTATATGATTCGCAACAACTGACAACGGACTGAGATTTCTTAACGCATTTGTAGAACTGTTGAATTCTCCACTGCATCAGTTACCTCAGGTCAGTTGTCCGTAAAAGGACTTAACTTTCCAATAAAAAGTGGAGCCGCTATATGCAGAATTAAAAATACCTAATGCCGTACCCTTCTAAAACATCCTAAATATTAAAATAACAAAATAAGAGGAAAGTTATTTTTTATTTTCTGGGACAAATGAACTGCCCAAAATAATTTTTGCACCACTTAAAGGTCTTGGATTGCTGTTCACAAGGTGATCGTTGCCTTGAGTGGCCTGTCCGACTCTTCGACAGCTGCCCTCCAGAGGACCATCCAGTGTGTGAAGAGGGTTATTTATCCATTTTACTGGTTGTTGATCTTCGTGACTGTGCATTATAAACTAACGGGGAAAAAATCGAAACACCAGAACACAATCACTGTAGAGTAATGAAACTTTGGGATCACGTTTGTCTAGCTAACATATTTAAGTGATTAACATGGCCAGATCACATGTTAGCTTAAGCGCGATATAACCATTGCGAAAGTGAAATGCTGGCGCGTTAATAACTACCAGAATGTTGAATGAAAATATGCAAACATGAACGCATTGTGTTGTACACGTGCCAGGTTTCAATTTGTGGGATGAACTTCTATGGCTCTTACACTTGGTCGGTAAACACAGGAACGCTGAATGCTGGTTGTGGATGACGCTGGAGGTTTCCGATGATGGCCCATATGTGCTCAATTGGAGGCACACCTAGTGATCGAGCAGGCCAAGGCAACATGCCGACAGTCTGTAGAACATGTTGGGCTACAACAGCGGTATGTGGGCGAGCTTTTCCTCTTGGCAAACACCCCTGCTTCTGTTCATGAAGGGCAGCAGAACAGGTAGAATCAGCAGGCTAACGTACAAATTTGCAGTCAGGATGCGTGGTATAGCCACGAGAGTGCTCCCATTGTCATACATCTCAGGTGTAGGGGGTGCAGTGTGCCTAGCACACAGACCCAGTGGTTGCAGGTCCTAAACTAGCCTCTTCCCAAACAACACACGACCATCACTGGCACAGAGGCAGAACCAGCTTACATCAGAAAAAACTACAGACCTCCACCCTGCACTAAAGTGAGCTCTCGTTTGTCACTACCAAGTTGTAAATGGCGGCAGTTTGAGGTCAGTGGGGAGCACACTATAGAGCGTGTGGTTCGAAGCTGTCCTTGAAGTAACCGATTTTTAACAGTTCGTTGAGTCACCATGGTGCCACCTGATGCTCGAATTGCTGCTGCACATACGATAAGATGAGCCAGAGACATACACCGAACTCGATGGTCTTCCCTCTCGGTTGTATAAGAGCCCAGTCTTCTTCCATTCTCGTGACAACCTCTGCCAGCAATCACACGCAATGGCTACATTCCTGTCAAGTCTTTCTGCAGTACCGCAGAAGGAACTTCCAGCTCCTAAAGCCCTATCAACGACGTTTGAGTCACAGCTCCCGTACAAGATAAGTAATTTTAGTAGTAATAAACTGTTTCTAACCCTTTAAACTAATTTATTACGTTAATTATAGTGCTCTTCAAGCGTACCATTAAAAGTTTTTATCTTACTCGCGTATTGTAGTAATCACGCAAAGTTCGTTTTGTTTACATATCACGGCCAGGCCGAACTTTTGAGCTTTAAGATTAAACTTCATACCGCAATTTTAAGTGCATTTACTGATAGTTTAGTGTGCTAAATACGCTTGCTGCCCCTTTATATCTGTAGAGTATCGTCATCTCTTAAGTAATTTCCAGTAATAAACTTCTGAACCATTGTTTACATTGTCGCGAGTAGGCCTAATTTTTCGTACACGTATTTTCATTGTTTTCCGGTAACTTAATTGTCTTTCTGTCACTAAAATCGATTTGTACCATGAGTGTAAAGTGCCTGACGTGCCGTAGAATCGTTATCTACGGGGTCTGGTGTGATGGATGTAGTAACTTTTTTCATTGGGGCGATTGTAGTGGCGTGGGAATTGGGAAAATGAGCGAGACTCATCAGTGGTTCTGTAGGCTATGCAGTAGAGATAGAAAGATTGTGGAACAGGAGGGGAAAATTGCTGCCCTTCAGGCTGAGTTAGATGAGGCTAGGCGAGAACTGGGCAGGTTAAGGGGGGAGAAGGGTAAACAGGGGTGGGAAGTGGCAACAGGCATAAGGAACAGGCCAAGAAATTCTTCTGACAGCTCTGTTATTAATGTAAAAAATAGGTTTGACCTGTTGCCTCAGTCAGAAACTGATGAGCCTCTCACAGAAGTAAATGTAGACAGGGCTCAACAAGCTTTCAGCAGCAAATTGAATAAGAAGTTATGGAAGTCTGTAAAGAGAAAGAAAGTCTTGTTGCTAGGTAGTTCACATGCTAGGAGTGTGGGCCAACTTCTGCAGGATGAATTAGGGTCAGAATACCAGGTCACAAATTTTTCAAACCTAGTGCTGGACTGAGGCAGGTTACAGAGGATTTAGGTTCACTATGTAGAGGCTTTACTAAGGAAGATACCGTGGTTATTGTGGGTGGGCCGGGCAACAGTATTGACAGAGATCCAGGGTACAGCATAGAGTGTGACCTGGCAAAGATTGCATCGGCATCGAATCATACCAGTGTTGGGTTTGTGTCGGTTCTGGAGCGCCACGACCGACCTCATTTGAGCTCTTCTGTCAGGAGTTGGAACGGCTACCTGGATCTGATGCAGGGTCACACATTGGTGTGGTTCCTGTTGATTCACTCTGTAGGTGAGACTATACTAGACATGGCCTACACCTCAACAAGAAGGGGAAGTGTAAACTGGCTGGGCTGATAGCAGGAAATTTAAAGGGGGGAGGAACTACATCTCATGGTGGTAACTCTTTTTTAGTGTAAGATCAGTGTCCAGTGGGAAACTCAGCCAGGCAAGTACTAAAGATGTTAAAAAAGTTCAAGATACTCACAAAAGTAAAATGAAAAATAATGTTAGTATATTTCATCAAAATATTGGGGGATTGAAGAATAAAATTGATGAGCTTCTACTTTGCTTAGAAGATGTAGAAACTGAGAATGTAATAGATTTACTATACCTGTCTGAGCATCACATTGTCACCGATATGCAAAAGGTTAGCATCAATGGGTACAAATTAGCTGCACATGTAAGTAGAGATAAAATGATGAGAGGAGGAGTTGCCACATATGTCAAAAGCTTCCACAGCGCAAAACATTTAGAAACTAAAAAATTTTGTGTAGAGCAACATATGGAAGCATGTGCCACTGAACTAAAACTAAATGATGGCACTTCCATAATTGTAACAGTGTATAGGTCCCCCTCAGGGAATTTCCAGCTATTTCTATAAAACTTGGATGCTTTGTTGTGCTATCTGTGAGACAGGAGGAAGCAAATTATCATTTGTGGGGATTTCAATGTTGATTCCCTGAAAGAGTGTAATAGGAAGAATGACCTTGTAGTATTCTTTCAATTTGAGCTCCGTCATTGAGTTTCTTACTCAGATAACAAAGAACTGCAGGACATTGATAGATAACTTTTTTATAGACCAAGATAAGTTTAACGACATAAATGCTTATCCTGTTGAGAATGGTCTTTCAGATCATGGTGCACAGCTGGTTACAGTACATGACATTGCTCTATGCAGTATATCAAATCAGAATTTCAAAGCAGTGCATTCAATTAACAATATAAATACTGCAAACTTTAGGGAAAGCCTAAAGCAACTAGACTAGGATGAAGTGTATATGGAAGCCGATGCAAACTTGAAATATAACTTATTTCATGATACATTTTTAACGGTATTTGAAAATTGTTTTCCCAAGAAAATAGTTAAACATAATTCCAAGAAAACATATAAAAAACACTTGGCTAACTAAAGTAATAAGAATATCTTGCAACTCTAAAAGAGAACTGTATCTAACAGCAAGAGGGAGTACTGACCCTGAAATTGTTCAATATTATAAAAACTATTGTGCGGTACTAAGAAAAGTTATTAAAAAGTCCAGAAGCATGTGTATCATGTCTCAGATCAGTAACTCTGATAATAAAATTAAAGCAATTTGGAATATTATTGAAAGGGAAACAGAGCAACCAAGAGCACAGGAAGACTTTAGTGCCATAAAACTGAATAACAAGTGTACTAACAAACAATCAGAAATTTGAAATATTTTCAATAATCATTTTTTAAATGTTGTGGAGGAAATAGAATCTAGATCTTCACTAGAAGAGGCAAGGCTTCTAATAGAAGAGGCCATACCTGTGCAGTTTCGAACAACTGTATTTCCACCAACCTCTCCCTCTGAAATCAGTAAAATAATAAACTCACTGAAAAGTAAAAGCTGTTACGGAATTGATGGCATTACCAGCAAGATACTTAAAACTTGTTCCCCACAGATAAGTAGGATTCTCAGTCACGTATGTAATAGCTCTTCGGAGCAGGGTGATTTCTCCAATAGACTGAAATATGCCATTGTAAAACCATTGCATAAAAAGGGGGATACGTCGGATGTCAACAATTATCGCCCAATCTCTCTTCTGACAGCTCTATCAAAAAATTTTGAGAAAGTAATGTATTCAAGAGTAGCCTCCCATATTTGTAAAAATAAAGTACTAACAAAATGTCAGTTTGGTTTTCAGAAAGGCTTTTCAGCAGAAAATGCTATATACACTATCACTGATCAAATATTAAATGCTCTGAATAACCGTACATCACCTATTGTTATTTTTTGTGATCTCTCAAAGGCCTTTGATTGTGTAAATCATGGAATTCTTTTAGATAAGCTAAATCATTATGGTTAGAGGGGGCACTGCACAAATGGTTTAATTCATACTTAACTGGAAGAATGCAGAAAGTTGGAAT
Organism: Schistocerca gregaria; assembly: GCF_023897955.1. Taxonomy (NCBI): domain Eukaryota; kingdom Metazoa; phylum Arthropoda; class Insecta; order Orthoptera; family Acrididae; genus Schistocerca; species Schistocerca gregaria. Next base: position 275,013,017 of record NC_064926.1, read on the forward strand.
AAGTGGTTCATGTAATGTTAAAACAACAGCTCATTCCTCAAACTTGGGGGCTATCAAGTACGGGGTCCCACGGGGTTAGGTCTTAGGTCCTTTACTGTTCTTGATATACATTAATGACTTACCATTCCATATTGATGAAGATGCAAAGTTAGTTCTTTTTGCTGATGATACAAGTATAGTAATTACATCCAACAACCAAGAACTAAGTGATGTAATGGTAAATGATGTTTTTCACAAAATTTTATTGAGTGGTTCTCAGCAAACGGACTCTCTTTAAATTTTGATAAAAAACAGTATATACAGTTCCATACAGTAAATGGCACAACTCCAGTAATAAATATAAACTTTGAACAGAAGTCTGTAGCTAAGGTAGAATTTTCAAAATTTTTGGGTGTGTCCATTGATGAGAGGTTAAACTGGATGCAACACATTGATGGTCTGCTGAAACGTCTGAGTTCAGATACGTATGCTATTAGGGTTATTGCAAATTTTGGTGATAAGAATCTCAGTAAATTAGCTTACTATGCCTACTTTCATTCATTGCTTTCGTATGGTATCATATTCTGGGGTAATTCATCGTTGAGTAGAAAAGTATTCATTGCTCAAAAACGTGTAATCAGAATAATTGCTGGAGCCCACTCACAGTCATCCTGCAGACATCTATTTAAGGATCTAGGGATCCTCACAGTAACCTCACAGTATATGTATTCACTTATGAAATTTGTTATTAATAATCCAACCCAATTCAAAAGTAATAGCAGTGTGCATAGCTATAACACCAGGAGAAAGGATGATCTTCACTATGTAGGGTTAAATCTGACTTTGGCACAGAAAGGGGTAAATTATGCTGCCACAAAAGTCTTTGGTCACCTACCAAACAGCATCAAAAGCCTGACAGATAGTCAACCAACATTTAAAAATAAATTAAAAGAATTTCTAGATGACAATTCCTTCTACTCATTGGCTGAATTTTTAGATATAAACTAAGAAAAAAAAAGACTTAACATTAGTGTCATGCAATATTTTGTGTAATGTAATTCCTTGTACAGACATCTTTTATTAACCTGACACGTTCCACATCATTACGAAGTGTCGTATTCATGATCTATGGAACGACTATTAATCTAATCTAATGTAATCTAATCTAATCCCATTCAAACTCAGTCAGGTGTTCATAATGGCGTCTTTGTCGCCTTCAAGGCATTCTTAACTGACATCAGCTAACCCTGTCACGTCTCAAAGGTGACTAACGCTCACGACCGCTACAACGTGTATTTAAAGCAAACCTGATCTGCATCCTCACAGTCGCACGAATGGCGCGAAATTTGATCAGACATCTTTCAAATGTAGAAACAACATGCGTTTCGGGCGTTCATGCATCTTCAGTTGGCGTAATGCATTATGTCAAAATGAAAAAGGAACATCTACGAGGAAGTGAGTAAGGCATGCCATACTTTCATGGGACACTACGAGATGACAGTTAATCCGATTATCAGTGATGCAGAAAAACCAGGACCGCGTTACGAGCCGTGAAACGTTGCAAGCTTTGCAGTAGTTGTTCACCTCCAGAGCCAGTCGCAGCCAGTTCGCCGTGTCTGCAACATTGTTACCGTGCCGCGACAACGTGGACGTGAACGGCCTGTGCAACTGACTTTGAGCGAGGGCGTGTAGTGGGTCTGCGAGAGGCTGGGTGATCATACTGCAGAAGTGAGCTACACATGGGGGCGGGCGAAAGGTTTACAGATTGCATCGATGTGCTTACGAGTGGTCAGCAGAAGGTGCATCTGCCCGTCTGCCTGAGTCTGGACAGGGTGACGAACAGATGGCCGCAAGGACCGTCGCATCTTTTGAAGCCGGCCGGGGTGGTCGAGCGGTTCTATGTGCTACAGTCTGGAACCGCGCGACCGCTATGGTCGCAGGGTCGAATCCTGCCTCAGGCATGGGTGTGTGTGATGTCCGTAGGTTAGTTAGGTTTAAGTAGTTCTACGTTCTAGGGGACTGATGACCTCAGAAGGTAAGCTCCATAGTGCTCAGAGACATTTGAACCATCTTTTGAAGTGCAGTGTCGGATCGCACAGCAACTTCACAACAAATTAGGGACAGCGTATCAGCGAGGACCATTCTCAGCCGCCTCTCTGGAGCAGGGCCTCGATCCAGCGTGCCGTTTTGAGCGTCTTGCGCTCACGACCCAATATCGTGCAGCTCGCCTCCAGTGGTGTCGCGATAGACACTCATGAAACGACGAATGGAGACTTGGCGTCTTCAGCGACGAGAGTCGCTTTTGACTGTGCCAATAATGGTACGTTAGGGGTGTTGCACACTGCACGTGAGCGTCAAGGTCTGGAGTGCATGCAAAGAAACATACAGTGCCAACACCCGGCATCATGGTGTGGAGAGCCATACCTTGAAATGGCCGTTCTCCTCTGGTGATGGTAGAGGGAACAATGAACAGCGCCTGGTACAGACAAAAAAAATCGTTCAATTTGTCGTGCTACCATTACTGCACCAACAACGCGACATGCTTCTCCAACAGCACAGTGCACATTCACATATATTCTGTGTTACCCAGCTTTCTCTCCAAGGTGTACGTCAACCACTCTAGCCAGCACGATCCCCAGATCAGTCGAGCACTGGGTGTATTCGGGACTGAATGGAACATGATGAGCAGTCTGCAAGGCCGACAAGAGATCTGACCCAATTCAGGCATCAGCTAGTAATTGTAAAGTACGCCATTCCATAAGACTAAATTCGTCATCTCTACGATCGTCTCCTTGGGAAAAAGGAGGGAATATAGGGTGACATTCAGAACGCCCTGTCGACTGCTCTCAGTTGCGTATGGTTCTGTCGGTGTGATCGTTTGTTGTATACATTCTCAAGAGTTGTCAGTGAAATTACTCTCTGCTGGATCGATGAATCTTGGCGTTCTTTTTTCATGTTCCAGTACTATACATACCGAGCGAGATGGCTCAATTCCGTGTCCGGCCATTTTGCTTTAGGTTTATCGTGATTTCCCTAAAAATCTCTTCAGCAAATGCATGGATGGTTCCTTTGAAAAGGGCACAGCCGACTTCCTTCCACATCCTTCCCTAATCCGACGAGACCGATGACCTCGCTGTTTGGTCTCCTCCCCCAAAACAACCCAATCCAACGGCGTTAGCACATAGTTAAAAACACCGACTGCTGTTTGAATGCTGAGGCTGCCCTGTGCAAAATAACAATTTTATTAAACTACTACCCCCTTCACGAGTTTTATGTTTACAATATGTTGATGGCTAGATGCTGTTACTTTCTATCTGTTTGTTGTTGCCCCAATTTTCACATTTATAAATATGCACAAAAACAGTGCTGTTTTTTATGCCGTCTGGAGATGGCGGAAAGCTCGAAACGTCCATTGGTATAAGTAAATATACATGAAAAGTAGCTTCTTCTTGTAGTTCTAAAAGTAATGTGAGGCGGGCGCCTGCGTTTTCATGCTGCAAGGTTCAGCTGGTTCCAAGGTGCTCAGTCGCATTCATGTCAGCAGATACCACAACCCATTCTATTCAGCTGACTTCTTTTTTCTAGTGAAAGGACACCACGAGAGGGGCGTTGTGTTCTATTTCATTTTCGTCTTGAAAGAGAAAGTCGTCGATCAAATATTGAGTGTGGGGCTGGGCAATAGATTGGTGGGTTTTGTCCCGATGCTATACAGTTCTTATAGTTCTCTGAATAGCTGTGAGAGAAGTCCGAAATCCGTACATTCTACCGGCCCAAAACGTTACTGACTTAGCTGAGTGCTCAACACGTGGGATCACATGTCAGGCTAGAATTGATACCTGGATATCCCCACTCTCTTCTGGGATGATCATAAGGCGCCGAGAAAATCCTACAATCGTCGATGAAGAATACCCAAAGTCACTGAACCAGATTTAGTTCCAGATGTTTCCTTCACCACTTCCTTTGCACATCACCGTGATGAGGTTGCGAGTGGATGTAAGGAAGTTTATATCGTTAGTAACTAAGTACGTGGAACGCCCAGGTATGTATTTATTCCCCCCTACAATATTTCTTTCCAGATAGTAGGTAGTTTGTGTACCAAATCAGGTTTAAATCGATCCAGGAGGAACTTTTTACCCATGGCTTTGACTGCGTTCGAACATGTCAACATATATTTAACATATTTCACACTTATTTGCACGCATAATTCATCTGTATCTCGACTGAATTTCGCCCTGCAATTTTTTCGCACCTCGATGTTTATGACGTAATATCTTGTGAAATATGTTTCGTACAATGACATAATTTTGCAGGTACAGTATATGCAGTGGTATACTGTATGCGAATATTGTCTGCAAAATGTGTCACCAATACAGTTAGTAGTGAACTAGAAACAAATTAAAACGTCATGCCTGATGCAAAAATGAACGGCGAAAATGTAGAAAAGCGATAAACTTTTTTTTCTTTCATCAATTTGTAGGGGTTGTCAGCGAAAAAAATTTCTGAACTGTTTGAAATTATATGTAAAGTTTTTTGCAAGTCACTAAGTGTCCTCATTCTTAAATATAGGATGAATGAAGTCATGGTATTTGTGCGCTTTGAGGTACGCTCCATTTTCATGCCTATTCCCACCCCTTTGATAGTTTGGTAGGTGATGTCATACATACGTACATCCATTTTCCTGATACAGGGTTAGCCAGTGAAACAGGAAGATTTAAATAAGTAACTAATTCTTTAAGAAAATTTATTTTTTTAACTTAATGGTTATAAATATAAAGTACAAAGGTAGCCATTTACTATACGAGGTGCATTCAAGTTCTAGGGCCTCCGATTTTTTTTCTAATTAACTACTCACCCGAAATCGATGAAACTGGCGTTACTTCTCGACGTAATCGCCCTGCAGACGTACACATTTTTCACAACGCTGATGCCATGATTCCATGGCAGCGGCGAAGGCTTCTTTAGGTGTCTGTTTTGACCAATGGAAAATCGCTGAGGCAATAGCAGCACGGCTGGTGAATGTGCGGCCACAGAGAGTGTCTTTCATTGTTCGAAAAAGCCAAAAGTCACTAGGATCCAGGTCAGGTGAGTAGGGAACATGAGGAATCACTTCAAAGTTGTTATCACGAAGAAACTGTTGTATAACGTTAGCTCGAAGTGCGGGTGCATTGTCTTGGTGAAACAGCACACGCGCAGCCATGCCCAGACGTTTTTGTTGCAGTGCAGGAAGGAAGTTGTTCTTCAAAACATTCTCGTAGGATGCACCTGTTACTATAGTGCCCTTTGGCATGCAATGGGTAAGGATTATGCCCTCGCTGTCCCAGAACATGGACACCATCAGTTTTTTCAGTACTGGCGGTTACAAAAATTTTTTTGGTGTCGGTGAATCTGTGTGCTTCCATTGAGCTGACTGGCGCTTTGTTTCTGGATTGAAAAATGGCATCAATGTCTGATCCTTTGTCACAACCGACGAAAAGAAAGTCCCATTCATGCTGTCGTTGCGCGTCAAAAATGCTTGGCAACATGCCACAGGGGCAGCCATGTGGTCGTCCGTCAGCATTTGTGGCACCCACCTGGATGACACTTTTTGCATTTTCAGGTCGTCATGTAGGATTGTGTGCACAGAACCCACAGAAATGCCAACTCTGGAGGCGATCTGTTCAACAGTCATTCGGCGATCCCCCAAAACAATTCTCTCCACTTTCTCGATCATGTCGTCAGACCGGCTTGTGCAAGCCCGAGGTTGTTTTGGTTTGCTGTCACACGATGTTCTGCCTTCATTAAACTGTCGCACCCATGAACCCACTTTCAACACATCCATAACTCCATCACTACATGTCTCCTTCAACTGTCGATGTATTTCAATTGGTTTCACACCACGCAAATTCAGAAAACGAATGATTGCACGTTGTTCAAGTAAGGAAAAGTCGCCATTTTAAGTATTTAAAACAGTTCTCACTCTCGCCGCTGGCGGTAAAATTCCATCTGCCGTATGGTGCTGCCATCTCTGGGACGTATTGACAATTAACGTGGCCTCATTTTAAAACAATGCGCATGTTTCTATCTCTTTCCAGTTCTGAGAAAAAAAAATCGGAGGCCTTAGAACTTGAATGCACCTCGTACAATAAGTGAAAAAATTATTTTTTGAATATAACATCTGCCAAATGTCCTCCATTGGAATCTATGCATTTCTGCAGCCAGGCCTGGAAGTTCACCATGACATTTTGCAGAATATTGACTGGAATTCCTTCGATTTCGCCCCGAATTCGTTGCTTTAGGGCTGGGATAGTTCTGGGTGGATCTTCTGAAAAAACTCTTGTTTTTAAGTAACCCCATAGAAAAAAGTCGCAGGTTGTCAAATCTACAGAGCAAGGGGACCAATCTATATCCCTGTTTCGGGAAACGACGCCGCCTGGAAACAAAGCATTCACAGCACTCATGGCAAGTCTTGCAGTGTGGCTTGTTCCCCATCTTGTTGGAACACTGTGTACTCATTCACTGGAAAACAGGTGAGTTCTGGCTTAAGAAAGTTCTGTGTCATTGCAACTTAATGCACAGAGTTAACAGTCACAGCACTTCCATTGATATCCTCGAAGAAAAATGGGCCGGTGATTCCTCTTGCCGGCATTGTGCACCAAACCGTCACTTTTTGAGCATGAAGAGGCGTTTCATGAAGTGCGCCAGGGTTTTCCTCCGACCAGTATCTCAAGTTTTGTTTATTAACAAAACCAGAGAGGTGGAAATGCGCCTCATCACTCATCTACAAGTGGTTTACTTGGTCGTCATTTTCTTTAAGTCTTCTGGCCATTTCCTCACAAAACTGTAATCGTTTCTGATAGTCACTTTGTTTGAGAGATTGCACAATCTGTATTTTGTATGGGTGAAAATGTAAATCTTGAAGAAGAAATCTTCTCACTGAAGTGTTACTTATTCCAAGACGTAGAGGATGTTGTTTGACAGATCAGTGTGGACTTCTGAGCATTGCCTGTTGAACAGCTGCGATGTTTTGAGGGGTTCGAACGGTTTTAGCACTCCCACCTCGTTTTTTAGACGTTGATCCAGTTTGTTCAAGGTTGTTTATCCACGAAGGAATTGCGTTATCCGAGGGAACTGCCCTGTTGCGCGGTATGTTGAAATGGCGTCGAAAACCAATTCGCATTTTCACCAAACTCTCACCATTCGTATAATACGCTTTAACTGCATAGCCGCGATGTTCTCCCTTCCAACGATCCATCGCAAGTAAATGGTGGGACATGCAGGTAGAATGGACCCAGCCGCCATTACCCCCACCACTCACATTCCAGCTGTCAAGGCCATCTCCAATCTGCCCATTTCGCTGGCTAACCCTGTATGTATGGATCCGTAATGGACTCGTTCTGAATGCTGTCTGGGTTGACAAAGCACTGCAGGTTGCTGTGTGCATGAAGTTATTGTGGTAACATATTCGTAAAGAGGCTTTCTGTTGAAGAAAAGCCATCCAAATTAAGAAGAGGTGCGAAACATTTTTTGTGCAGTTTAGTCGAAAGATATACACATCTTTTAAAGAAGAATAACGAGCGTGCGTTATCCACGTACAGCCAGAACATGAAGATGGAAGAGAAGACATATTTTACCACTGCCATAGGTCGGGTCGCAAATTTACAAGTGAAGAGCTGTGGTAAACATTGGTACTGGTAGTACCTTGAAATTGACTCACCTCGAGGTGAGCTGTCCACAACTGGAGGCTCGCTTGACTGCTGCCCCATGGTCGTGCAGTGACTGCTCTGAAGGCCTGCAAACGACGTGCAGCGGCCCCGACGCTGCTGGATGTGAGACGCCGATGTGTGTAGCCGTGCGTCTCCAGCAAAGGCACGCACCCTAAGGACACAATTAACTTGCTAGCACTGCTGTTCCTGCTTTGTGTTAATGATCTAACGTTTTATTTGAGAACGGAGGCAAAGTTAATCCAGTCTGCACGTGTACAAGCATTGCTCTGGAGATGAGTAAAGAACCATCAACAGAGAAAATAGTAAATGAGGTTCTTTTTTTAAAGTTACTGACTAGTTTTTATACAAATTCGTTGGTTTAAACTTGGCAAAAACACAGCTCATACAATTTTTACTGTCAAAAATAGCCCACTTCACTTCTCTGACATCGATCTGTTGTAGAATTTTAGAACATGTTTCTTGCTCGCGTATCATGTCATTTCTGGAAACCCAGAATCTACTGTGTAGGAATAAACATGGATTCCGGAAACAGCGATCGAGTGAGACCCAACTCGCTTTATTTGTTCATGAGACCCAGAAAATATTAGATACAGGCTCCCAGGTAGATGCTATTTTCCTTGACTTCCGGAAGGCGTTCGATACAGTTCCACTGTGTCGCCTGATAAACAAAGTAAGAGCCTACGGAATATCATACCAACTGTGTGGCTGGATTGAAGAGTTTTTAGCAAACAGAACACAGCATGTTGTTCTCAATGGAGAGAAATCTACAGACGTTAAAGTAACAACTGGCGTACCCCAGGGGAGTGTTATGGGGCCATTGCTTTTCACAATATACATAAAGGACCTAGTAGATAGTGTCGGAAGTTCCATGCGGTTTTTCACGGATGATGCTGTAGTGTACAGAGAAGTTGCAGCATTAGAAAATTGCAGCGAAATGCAGGAAAATCTGCAGCGGATAGGCACTTGGTGCAGGGAGTGGCCACTGACCCTTAACAAAGACAAGTGTAATGTATTGTGAATACATAGAGAGAAGGATCCTTTATTGTATGATTATATGATAGTGGAACAAACACTGGTAGCAGTTGCTTCTGTAAAATATCTGGGAGTACATAACGATTTGAAGTGGAATGATCATATAAAATTATTTGTTGGTAAGGGGGGTTCCAGGTTGAGATTCATTGGGAGAGTCCTTAGAAAATGTAGTCCATCAACAAAGGAGGTGGCTTACAAAACACTCGTTCAGCCTATACTTGAGTATTGCTCATCAGTGTGGGATCCGTACCAGGTCGGGTTGACGGAGGAGATAGAGAAGATCCAAAGAAGAGCGGCGCGTTTCGTCACAGGGTTATTTGGTAAGCGTGATAGCGTTACGGAGATGTTTAGCAAACTCAAGTGCCAGACTCTTCAAGAGAGGCGCTCTGCACAGGAAGACTTTAGTGCAATAAAACTGAATGACAAGTGCACTAACAAACAATCAGAAATTGAAAATATTTTGAATAATCATTTTTTAAATGTTGTGGAGAAAACAGGATCTAGATCTTCACTAGAAGAGGCAAGGCTATTAATAGAAGAGGCCATACCTGCGCAGTTTGAAACAACTGTAATTCCACCAACCTCTCCCTCTGAAATCAGTAAAATAATAAACTCACTGAAAAGTAAAAGCTCTTACAGAATTGATGGCATTTCCAGCAAAGTACTTAAAGCTTGTTCCCCACAGATAAGTAGGATTCTCAGCCACGTATGTAATAGCTCTTTGGAGCAGGGTGTTTTCCCTGATAGACTGAAATATGCCATTGTAAAACCATTGCATAAAACGGGGGATACGTCGGATGTCAACAACTACCGCCCAATCTCTCTTCTGACAGCTCTATCAAAAATTTTTGAGAAAGTAATGTATTCAAGAGTAGCCTCCCATATTTGTAAAAATAAAGTACTAACAAAATGTCAGTTTGGGTTTCAGAAAGGCTTTTCAACAGAAAATGCTATATATGCTTTCACTGGTCAAATATTAAATGCTCTGAATAACCGGACATCACCCATTGGTATTTTTTGTGATCTCTCAAAGGCCTTTGATTGTGTAAATCATGGAATTCTTTTAGATAAGCTAAATCATTATGGTTTGAGTGGGGCAGTGCACAAATGGTTTAATTCATACTTAACTGGAAGAATGCAGAAATTTGAAATAAGTGGTTCGTGTAATGTTAAAACAACAGCTGATTCCTCAAACTGGGGTGCTATCAAGCACGGGGTCCCACAGGGTTCGGTCTTAGGTCCTTTACTGTTCTTGATATACATTAATGACTTACCATTCCACATTGATGAAGATGCAAAGTTAGTTCTTTTTGCTGATGATACAAGTATAGTAATAACATCCAACAACCAAGAACTAAGTGATGTAATTGTAAATGATGTTTTTCACAAAATTATTAAGTGGTTCTCAGCAAACGGACTCTCTTTAAATATTGATAAAACACAGTATATACAGTTCCGTACAGTAAATGGCACAACTCCAGTAATAAATATAGAATTTGAACAGAAGTCTGTAGCTAAGGTAGAATTTTCAAAATTTTTAGGTGTGTCCATTGATGAGAGGTTAAACTGGAAGCAACACATTGATGGTCTGTTGAAACGTCTGAGTTCAGATACGTATGCTATTAGGGTTATTGCAAATTTTGGTGATAAGAATCTCAGTAAATTAGCTTACTATCCCTACTTTCATTCACTGCTTTCGTATGGCATCATATTCTGGGGTAATTCATCGTTGAGTAGAAAAGTACTCATTGCACAAAAACGTGTAATCAGAATAATTGCTGGAGCCCACCCACGGTCATCCTGCAGACATCTATTTAAGGATCTAGGGATCCTCACAGTAACCTCACAGTATATATATTCCCTTATGAAATTTGTTGATAATAATCCAACCCAATTCAAAAGTAATAGCAGTGTGCATACCTATAACACCAGGAGAAAGGATGATCTTCACTATGCAGGGTTAAATCTGACTTTGGCACAGAAAGGGGTAAATTATGCTGCCACAAAAGTCTTTGGGCACCTACCAAACAGCATCAAAAGCCTGACAGATAGCCAACTAACATTTAAAAATAAATTAAAAGAATTTCTAGATGACAACTCCTTCTACTCATTGGCTGAATTTTTAGATATAAACTAAGAAAAAAAAGACTTAACATTAGTGTCATGCAATATTTTGTGTAATGTAATTTCTTGTACAGACATCTTTTATTAACCTGACACGTTCCACATCATTACGAAGTGTCGTATTCATGATCTATGGAACAAGTATTAATCTAATCTAATCTAATCGCGGTGTAGCTTGCTGTCCAGGTTTCGAGATGGTGCGTTTCTGGATGTGGTATCTAATATATTGCTTCCCGCTACTTATACCTCCTGAGGGGATCACGAATGTAAAATTAGAGAGATTCGAACGCGCACGGAGGCTTTCAGGCAGTCGTTCTTCCGGCGAACGATACGCTTCTGGAACAGGAAAGGGAGGTAGTGACATTGGCACGTGAAGTGTCCTCCGCCACACACCATTGGGTGGCTTGAGGAGTATAAATGTAGGTATAGATGTATTAACGTAGTTCACCAATGAGAAATAAGAAACAGGTGTAGGGGGTTCTTCAGTGTACACATCGAAGAAAACTTGATCTAGAAATACCACGTACAAGATCCATTCAATAAATATCCGGAAAAATTGTATAAAAATGCAAAACTTTAACAAAATTTGTCCTTCTTGATTATTTCTTGGTGATGTCCTAGAACTGTTATCAGATAGGCCAGGCACGTCTGCCACGCAGTTTGGATGCTAGGAATCAGTGAAATAAAATGGTGGCATCCTTGCAGATATGCACCAAAATGGAGTAGCCAAGTTCATTAGATTTCTGTTAGCCGAAGGACTGAAACTAATCGAAATTCGCCGTCAGATGGCAATGCAATATGGTGAAAGTTGTTTGAGTCGAACACAAGTTTACATGTGGGCAGATTAAGTCAAACTGGAAGTAACAAGTGTTGAAGATTCGCCATGCCCAAGATGCTCTGTCTGTGCAGTCACCGACTACAACATCGTAAGAACTGTAGCGGATCTCCCAAAACGTTTAAATTCGGCTACTTTTGCCATAATAATAATTGCAAACTTTGCGGATCTGAAGTCAATAAGTTAACATACTTCTGCACGTTTTCGTACACTGATTTCTTATAGGATAATATTACGGGTTCACTTCTACGTTAGACTAAAATTATTCATTGTATAAAAGAAAGTACTTAGAATTCTGTGTAGGGTTCACACACGTACATCTTGGAACAGTTGAGAATATCAACGACAGCTTCATAGTACAATTATTCACTTATGAATTTGTTACACACAGTCAATCTGAATTCGTTGGAAATATCCACAAGTATAGCAGCAAAAAGTTGAATGATCTGCACTACTCTTTAATGATTCCAGAATTAGGATCAAGAAGAGCTGCCAACATGAGCAACTTAGGAAGCAGATACCCTCAGAGTACCGCAGCAACTTAAGTCGCTTAATAAAAGTAAATCTTGCGGTCCAGATTGTATACCAGTTAGGTTACTCTCAGAGTATGCTGATGCAATAGCTTCATACTTACCAATCATACAACAGCTCGAGCGACGAAAAATCCGAACGCAAAAACTAGAAAGCTGCATGGGTCACACCAATACTCGAGAAAGACAATAGGAATAATCCACTAAAGTAAAAGACCACATCATCAATGTCGATATGCAACAAGTTTTGGAGCATATTCTGTGTTCGAATATTATGAGTTACCTCGAAGAGAATGGTCTATTGACACCTAGTCAAAACACATCGCTCTTGTGAAACTCAAATAACTCTTTATTCGCACAAACTGTTGATTGCTGTGGATAAAGGATTTCAAATTGATTCTGTATTTCTAGATTTCCAGAAGGCTTTTGTCTCCACATCCCACAAGAGGCTTCTAATAAAAATGCTTGCTTATGGAATATCGTCTCAGTTACGCGACTGGATTCGTGCTTTCCCGTCAGAGAGGTCACAGTTCGTAGTAACTGATGGAAAGTCATCGAGTAAAACAAAAGTGGTTTCTGGCATTCCACAAGGTAGTCTCATAGGCCCTCTGTTGTTCCAGGAGACAATCTGAGCAGAAGTCCAAGGTTGTTTGTAGATGATGCTGTCGTTTATCGATAAGTAAAGTCATCAGAATATCAAAACCAATTGCAAAACGGTTTAGATAAGATATCTGTATGCTGCGAAAGTTGGCAGCTGATCTAAATAATGAAAAATGAGGTCATCCACAAGAATGCTCAAAGTACTTCTGCGCAATCTGGGATCCTTACCAGACAGGATTAACGGGGTACATTCGAGAAAGTTCAAAGAAAAGCAGACATTTTGTATCATCGCAAAATAGGGGAGAGAGTGCCACTGACATGGTGAGGATTTGGGGTGGACATCATTAAAACAAAGGCGGTTTTCGTTGCCGCAGAATCTTCTCACGAAATTTCTATCATCAAATTTCTCCTTCGTATTCGAAAATATTTTGTTGCTGCCGATCTATATAAGGAGAAACTACCATCATAATAAAATAAGGGAAATCAGAGCTCGCACGGAAAGATGTAGGTGCTCGTTTTTTCTGCGCGCTGTTAGAGGATGGAATAACAGAATTATTGTAAAAGTGGTTCGATGAACACTCTGGCAGACATTTAAGTCCGATTTGCAGAGCAGCTATGAAGATGTAGATGTAGATGAATCGAAAGTTAGCACAGAAAGATATCAAATAGCCAATATAGAACTCTTTGACAACCTTACCATGGAAATAAAATGTCTGACAGCAGTAGCGTATGCGAAAGCAGATTAGATATGTTTCTCCTTAACAACAACTTCGGTTCCAAAGAATAATTCTTGCAGAGAAATAATTAGTAATTTATAAAGAAATACTGAAATTGGCGAGTCTGGAGCCATATACAGGATGTAGCGCGTATAAGTTCATTTACACTGAAGAGCCAAAGAAACTGATACACCTGCCTAATATCGTGTAGGGCCATCGCGAGCACACAAAAGTGCCACAACACGACCTGGCATGGACTCGACTAATGGTGAAATAGTGCTGGAGGGAATTGACACCAGGATTCCTGCAGGGCTATCCATAAGTCCGTAAGAGTACGAGGGGGTGGAGATCTCTTCGGAACAGCACATTGCAAGGCATCCCAGATATGCTCAAAAATATTCATGTCTGGGGATTTTGGTGGTCAGCGGAAGTGTTTAAACACAGAAGAGTGTTCCTGGAGCCAATCTGTAGCAATTCTGGATGTGTGAGGTGTCACATTGTCCATCTGGAATTGCCCAAGTCCATCGGAATGCACAAAGGACATGAATGTATGCAGGTGATCAGACAGGATGCTTATGTGCGTGACACCTGGCAGAGTCGTATCTAGACTTATCAGGGCCCTATATCACTCCAACTGTACACGCTCCACACCATTACAGAGCCTCCACCAGCTTGAACAGTCCCCTGCTGACATACAGGATCCATGGATTCATAAGTTTGTCTCTATACCAGTACACGTCCATTCTCTGTGTCCGTAAAGTCCATCCGCTCGATACAATTTGAAACGAGACTCGTCAGGCCAGTCATCAACGGTCCAATGTCGGTGCTGGCGGGGCCGGGCGATGCGTAAAGCGTTGAGTCGTGCAGTCATCAAGTGTACACGAGTGGGTCGTCGTCTCCGAAAGCCCATACAGATGATGTTTCGTTGAATGGTTCGCACGCTGACACTTGTTGATGGCCCAGCATTGAAATCTGCAGCAGTTTGTGGAAGGTTTGTACTTTGTCACGTTGAACGATTCTCTTCAGTCGTCGTGGGTCATGTTCTTGTAGGATGTTTTTCCGGCCTCAGCGTTGTCGGAGATTTTATGTTTCACCCGATTCGTGATATTCACGGTACACTCGTGGTTGTACAACAAAATCCCTCCTTCTCCGCTACCGCGGAGAGACCGTGTCTCTTCGCTCGTGCGCCGACTATAGCAACGAGTTCAAACTCATTTAAACATTGATTACTTGCCAATGTAGCAGCAGTAAGCGATCTAACAACTGCTTCAGCCATTCGTTGACTTATATAGACGTTGCTGACCGCAGCGCCGTCTTCTGCCTGTTTACATAACTGTATATTTGAATACGCATGTATTGGCGCTTACATTTGGTTTTTTAATATGTACACACACCAATGCGTTAGTTGCTTTTTCTCTCCATCTAATAGTCTTCCAACAAACACCTCACAAACATTACGATTTCACGTTTCTTGCAAGAACGCACTTGTATCAGTAAGTGGAATACGCCTGTCAGTAGAGACTAACCGTTTTGCTTCCACCTATCGGCACTTCAACACATGACCTGCTGCCTGAAAGAAAACAAGCACTGATGGCTTGCTCTTGCCACTTGCACTTAGCCGGCCGCGGTGGCCGTGCGGTTCTGGCGCTGCAGTCCAGAACCACGGGGCTGCTACGGTCGCAGGTTCGAATCCTGCCTCGAGCATGGGTGTGTGTGATGTCCTTAGGTTAGTTAGGTTTAAGTAGTTCCAAGTTCTAGGGGACTTATGACCTAAGATGTTGAGTCCCATAGTGCTCAGAGCCATTTGAACCATTTTTTGAACCACTTGCACTTAGAGGTATTAACAACCTCGAATCATACGACAGGTAACGGCTATAATTATTAGTCTGCAAATCACGTAAATAATGATGTAATTTTGTTCAGCACACCATTTTCAGTCACCAATGGAAGTACCTCCACTTATAGCCGTTACTCCGTTTCTGAGTTAATTAGGACTAAAGTTAGCCAATCGGCCTGATGCGTGGGCTAATTCAAGCGCCCAGCTAGATCCAATTAATGTCAGTGTTCTCTGACCGCAGATAGTTTCACACGAGACCGCTCAGCATTTGGCTTGGATTCGATCCTTAATACCATCTCATGTCCAGCTTTTGTATCTTTCTTTTTTTCGATTTTAGAAAACGAAACGAAGAACACATTTAGCGATTTTTTTTCTTAACAGTTATTTTTAAACACAATGTACCCTGCAACACGGTTACAAGCTTTTCAGATGTTCCTTCCCTGCCTATACTTGCAAAAGTGAAGCAAGAAGAAGACACAGTCGGATGTCAATGTAATTTTGTACACATTCACATAATCAGCAGATTTGTAGAAAAGGTAAACCTACGTTTCTAGCATTTGTAGACTTAGAGAAAGCTTTTGACAATATTGACTGGAATACTCTCTTTCAAATTCTAAAGGTGGCAGGGGTAAAATACAGGGAGCGAAAGGCTATTTACAATTTGTACAGAAACCAGATGGCAGTCATAAGAGTCGAGGGACATGAAAGGGAAGCAGTGGTTGGAAAGGGAGTGAGATAGGGTTGTAGCCTCTCCCCGATATTATTCAATCTGTATATTGAGCAAGCAGTGAAGGAAACGAAAGAAAAATTTGGAGTAGGTATTAAAATCCATAGAGAAGAAATAAAAACTTTGAGGTTCGCCGATGACATTGTCATTCTGTCAGAGACAGCAAGGGACTTGGAAGAGCAGTTGAATGGAATGGACAGTGTCTTGAAAGGAGGATATAAGATGAACATCAACAAAAGCAAAACAAGGATAATGGAATGTAGTCGAATTAAGTCAGTTGATATTAAGAGAATTAGATTAGGAAATGAGACAAAGTAGTAAAGGAGTTTTGCTATTTAGGAAGTAAAATAATTAATGATGGTCGAAGTAGAGAGGATATATAATGTAGACTGGCAATGGCAAGGAAAGCGTTTCTGAAGAAGAGAAATTTGTTAACATCGAATATAGATTTATGTATCAGGAAGTCGTTTCTGAAAGTATTTGTTTGGAGTGTAGCCATGTATGGAAGTGAAACATGGATGATAACTAGTTTGGACTAGAAGAGAATAGAAGCTTTCGAAATGTGGTGCTACAGAAGAATACTGAAGATAAGGTGGATAGATCACGTAACTAATGAGGAGGTATTGAATAGGATTGGGGAGAAGAGAAGTTTGTGGCACAACTTGACTAGAAGAAGAGATCGGTTGGTAGAACATGTTTTGAGGCATCAAGGGATCACAAATTTAGCATTGGAGGGCAGCGTGGAAGGTAAAAATCGTAGAGGGAGACCAATAGATGAATACACTAAGCAGATTCAGAAGGATGTAGGTTGCAGTAGGTACTGGGAGATGAAGAAGCTTGCACAGGATAGAGTAGCATGGAGAGCTGCATCAAACCAGTCTCAGGACTGAAGACAACAACAACAACAACATGATTAGATTTGTAATTCGCTGTGAGAGATTGAACAGCCACCAGACTGCGTTCGAGTTGTTCGTATTTGGCGTTATTATCAAGGCTGGTACAGTACGTAAGGGGTGTCAACAGCTTCCGATCTACTGGGCGATTATAATTAATGTTAAACTTTCAAACCGCTGTAGAAATAACACCACTGGTCAGGATGACGTCAAATTGCTACGTGATATTATCGGAGAAGGGGGAAAACGCATGGAAGACGGAAAATAAATTGTTACAAAATGTAGCAATAGATCATAATTTAATAGTGGTTGACTACAAATGACAAATGAATCATACAACAATGTCTAAGGTGTACGTTTAACGTTAAACAAACTGTACTACTTAGTGTGCATGAGTGCTGAGGTGTGATATTGTTAGTTACGCATGCCCATCCACCATGGCAAGGTCATATTACACCGGATGGGAAAAATAGGTTTTCAATTGTCCTGAGGCCAAAAACCGCATAAAAAGCATCAATCAAAATCAAATCGGATTAGTAATTTCCGTGTGACTGACGCAAAACATGTTCATTATGCTGTCCACCGTTTTCTGCAACAAGTTGAAATCGAGAAACAACATGTTTCGCAACTGATCGAACTATTTCCAGGGTCACGTTTAGAATGTGTTGCGCAGTGCGTGACTTCAATGCTGCTAAGTTTGCAATCGGAACACTGTACATAACATCTTTCAGATAGCCCCATAGCCAGAAGTCACACGTATTAATATCAGGTGATTGGGACGGCCAAGCTGTAGGAAAATGACGGCTGGTAATTCTAGCATTTCCGAAATGGTGCTTCAGCAGCTGCTTAACTGGGTTTGCAACGTGCAGAGGTGCGCCATCTTACATAAAAATGATCCCATCCACACATCGTCGCTCTTGGAGAGCTGGAATGACGTGGTTGCGCAAAAGACACTCATAGGGCTTACCAGTGACGGGACAGGTAACATGACCAGAAGTACCTGTCTCTTCGAAAAAATATGGCCCTCATACAAATGATGCCGTAAATCCACACCACACAGTGACCTTTTCACGATGAAGTGGTACTGGTTGATTTGCGTGTGGATTTTCCGTTGCCCATATTCGACAATTCTGTGTATAACATAACAGTGAGGTTCGGCTGTTCTCAAAATCTTCCACGGCCAATCTTTGTCCACTTCCATGCGAGCAAGAAATTCTAAAGCAGGTCAACAGGAAGCAACTCGTGTGCATGGGTAATTTTGAATAGATAGCAAAGATGGATGTTTCGTAGGATTTTACGCACCGCGCTCACGGGTATATCCAATGTTTGGGCAATTCTCCATGCACTACACGTTTACGCACCACACTTCCTGCATTGCTGTGGCCACTGCTTCCACTGACGTCGAATTAATTTGTTTCCTCCCTCCACTAGGTTGCACACCAAAAGAATCCGTCTTTTCGAATTTCAGAATCTTTTTCTCCAGAACCATGGCAGTCGTCGGACCAACTCCTTTTTTCAAACCCTCCAGTGTCCAAAACTTCTGCAGAGCGACGAGTGCACAGTCATCATTTTTGTAATACAGCTTTACAAGCAGAGCGCCATCCCGCATTGAGGCAGTCATGGCGAACGTCAGAGACGCGAAAGGAGGAAAAGCAGTGTACCAGCGTGTTAAACCAACTTCTTTGAGTCGTGCACATGACAGGTGTTTTCATTTATGTATTCTGACACATGGAGGGCCATCTAATGATCAATTTTCACACTATCTTTTTTTATTTCTTCTCGTGGTCTTGCGGTAGCGTTCTCGCTTCCTGCGCACGGAGTCCCGGGTTCTATTCTCGGCGGGGTCAGGGATTTTCACTGCCTCGAAATGTTTAAATGTGTGTGAAATCTTATGGGACTTAACTGCTAAGGTCATCAGTCCCCAAGCTTACACACTACTTGACCTAAATTATCCTAAGGACAAACACACACACCCATGCCAGAGGGAGGACTCGAACCTCCGCCGGGACCAGCCGCACAGACCATGACTGCAGCGCCTTAGACCGCTCGGCTAATCCTGCGCGGCAAACTGCCTCGAGATGACTGTGTGTTGTTGTGTTGTCTTCATCATCATTCATCTTCATTACGATCGGAGGAAGGCAATGACAAACCACCTCCGCTACGACCTTGCCTAGTCGGCGGTAAGAGTCTCCTGCATCGTTCTCTACGCTCCTCGGAGTATGGGACATCATCATCACCATCATCGTCATACTATTTCCCCCTTCTCCGATAATATTCTGTTGCAATTTGACGTCATTGTGACCAGTGGTGTTATTTCTACTGCATTTTGGAAGTTGAACTTTAATTATAATCACCCTGTACATCTGCATGGCTACTCCTCAAGCCGTTGTACTATGTTTGGCGTAGGGTACCCTGTACCACTACTAGTTATTTCCTATCATGTTTCACTCGCAAATAGAGCGAGGGAAAAACAACTATCTATATGCCTCTGTACGAGCCCTAATTTCTCGTACCTTGTCTTCACGGTCCTTACGCACAATGTGTGTTGGCGCCAGTAGAATCGTGTGGCAGTCACCTTCAAGTACAGGTTTTCTTAATTTTCTCAACAGCGTTTCTATTGAGTGGTCACTGCGATGGATACGGAGATTCAATGTGCAGTAAATAACCGAGTAGCGCTGCTGCATAGCAGTAGCAGCCACTCTGGAGTACTGGTTGCTCTTCGTGTTTTACTGTCCCTATTAATACAGGGTGGAGCAGAGGAAACGCATGTTTTTTGAACCGCGGCGACAAGAGGAGGTGTTGACTTGAATGAATGTTGGCAGACTGCCCATACAATGCAGTTTCAGTCGCTATGGAGCGTTGGAGCGTAGAGCATCGTGTGTTCGTTGTCAAGCAGTGCTTTAGAAACAATGATTCCGTAGTCACAGTGCAACGCCTTTTACGTCAAAATTTTGGAGTTGGACGCCGAGGTGCAGTGACTGATAGAAATACTGTACTCCGATGGGTTACAGCGTTTAAAGGACTGGATCTGTGATGAAAAAGAAACCACCTGGTCTTCCCTGTTCAGTTCGTGCTCCGGAAAATGTAGACCGAGGGAGAACGGCAGTTGTTACTGGTCCGAAACGGTCGGCTAGACGATAGGATGTAGCGCTGGGTACGTCACGTCGTTCGCTTCACCACATCTTACATGATGATCTTAAGTTTCACTCATACAAGATCATGATCGTCCAGCAGCTTAGTGAAGGGGATTTTGTTCAGCGTAGAGAGTTTTGTTGCGTAATGCACGAATTTTATACTTCATGAGTGATGAAGCACATTTTCATGTATACAGTTACATCAATGTTGAAACTTATCGTTTTTTTTTTTTTGCTTACGAAGGAACTGCAGTTACTGTCACATTAGCGCGCTACATTAAAATGTTAATCAACTTTCTTCTTCCAGAACTTGAAAGTCGTCAACTGAACATGAATGGTTCCAGCAGGACGGTGCCACAGCTCACACGGCGAGAGCATCCATGGAAGAGGTTCGACAAATCTTCCCAGGACAAGTTATTTCGAGATTTGGTGATGTTTACTGCACCTCCTCCCCCCCCCCCCCCCCCCCACACACACACACCCGCTCACCCTATTTATCGATCGATATGCGACTTCTTTTTGTAGGGATATTTAAAATCAAAAGTCTACATGAACAAGCCTCGCACAATCGATAACCTGAAGAATTCCATTCGTCAGGAAGTTGAAGCCGTGCCGAATGAAATGTTGGAGAGAGCTCTGCGTACCTTTCGGGAGAGGATCCAAATTTGTATCTAGCAAGAAGGACGTCATCTTCAAGACATTATTTTTTGAATCTAATTTAAGTATGTATGTTTCAAAACTGCATTAAAAATCTATCACTTAATGCTTGTTTTTATTATTTTTACCAAACCATGTCCCTGTCATTCAATAGTGAAAAACATGCGTTGCCTCTGCTCCACCCTGTATCTCTCTGTCGAATAGGAATGTTCAATTCCACTTTAAAGATCATTTTGTTTGTAACAGGGACCAACTCGGAGCTTCCCATCAGCATTGAGCATGGCACTAGAGGTGTGTTTGATGACTCTAGCTTCACATTGCAAAAACTGCAAATATCTCTCGAAACACCAGAGAAAATAGGCCTGACGACACTTAGAAGAACTGTATACTAAGTGGTTTAAGCTATCTGGACATCGCTATGTAATATAGAATTCACTGCAAGGAGTCACGAGATGTAGACTCGACACTTTAAAAGGAGACGGTGGTATTATTCTGTCAGAGGAGAAGCAGTAACAGCTTAATAGGTCAGTCAAGGAAGCGTAGTGAGTTCGGCTACGTGGATTTACCAACCGCGGCGTTTCCGAACATATCTTAGGCGGCATACAGGGTGGTCCATTGATAGTGACTCGGCCAAATATCTTACGAAATAAGCATCAAACGAAAAAACTACAAAGAACGAAACTCGTCTAGCTTGAAGGGGAAACCAGATGGCCCGCTAGATGGCGCTGCCATAGGTCAAACGGATATCAACTGCGTTTTTTTAAAAATAGGAACCCCCATTTTTATTACATATTCGTGTAGTACGTAAATAAATATGAATGTTTTAGTTGGACCACTTTTTTCTCTTTGTGACAGATGGCGCTGTAAAAGTCAGAAACGTATAAGTACGTGGTATCACGTAATATTCCGCCAGTGCGGACGGTATTTGCTTCGTGATACATTACCCGTGTTAAAATGGACCGTTTACTAATTGCGGGAAAGGTCAATATCGTGTTGATGTATGGCTATTGTGATCAAAATGCTCAACGGGCGTGTGCTATGTATGCTGCTCGGTATCCTGGACCACATCATCCAAGTGTCCAGGCCGTTCGCCGGATAGTTAGGTTATTTAAGGAAACTGGAAGTGTTCAGCCGCATGTGAAACGTCAACCACGACCTGCAACAAATGATGACGCCCAAGTAGGTGTCTTAGCTCCTGTAGCGGCTAATCCGCCGTCAGTAGCAGACAAATTGGGCGAGAATTGGGAATCTCAAAAACGTCGGTGTTGAGAATGCTACATCAATATCTATTGCTCCCGTACCATATTTTTATGCACCAGGAATCGCATGGCGACGACTTTGAACGTCGTGTAAGTTCTGCCACTGGGCACAAGAGAAATTACGGGACGATGACAGATTTTCTGCACGCGTTCTATTTAGCGACGAAGCGTCATTCACAAACAGCGGGAACGTAAACCGGCATAATATGCACTACTGAGCAACGGAAAATCCACGATGGCTGCGAGAAGTGGAACATCGGCGACCTTGGCGGATTAATGTATGGTGCGGCATTATGGGAGGAAAGATAATTGACCCTCATTTTATCGATGGCAATCTAAATGGTGCAATGTATGCTGATTTCCTACGTAATGTTCTGTCGACGTTACTACAAGATGTTTCACTGAATGACAGAATGGCGATGTACTTCTGACATGATCGATATCCGGTACATAGCTCGTGTGCGGTTGAAACGGTATTGAATAGCATATTTCATGACAGCTGGATCGGTCGTCGAAGCACCATACCATGGCCCGCACGTTCACCGGTTCTGACGCCCTCGGATTTCTTTCTGTGGGGAAAGTTGAAGGATATTTGACATCGTGATCCACCGACAACGCCTGACAACGTGCTTCAGAGCATTGTAAATGCATGTGCGAACATTACGGAAGGTGAACTACTCACTGTTGAGAGGAATGTCGTTACACGTATTGCCAAATGCATTGAGGTTGACGGACATCATTTTGAGCATTTATTGCATTAATGTGGTATTTACAGGTAATAACACTGTAACAGGATGCGTTCTCAGAAATGGTAAGTTCACAAAGGTACATGTATCGCACTGGAACAACCGAAATAAAATGTTCAAACGTACCTACGTTCTGTATTTTAATTAAAAAAACCTACCTGTTACCAACTGTTCATCTAAAATTGTGAGCCATATCTTTGTGACTATTACAGCGCGATCTATCACAAAGCGAAAAAAGTGGTCCAAACCTAAACATTCATATTTCTTTACGTACTCCACGAATATGTAATAAAAATGGGGGTTTTTATTTAGAAAAAAAAAACAAAAAAAACAGTTGATATCCGTTTGACCAATGGCGGCGCCATCTAGCTGGCCAACCATAGCGCCATCTGGTTTCCCCCTTCAAACTAGACAAGTTTCGTTCTTTGTAGTTTTTTCGTTTGACGTTTATTTTGTGAGATATTTGACCCGGTCACGATCAGTGGACCAAACTGCATACGAGGCCTGTCTAAAACGTATCTGACCTTTGGCCAGAAAAAATATTTCGAATACCTGACAAGGTTGGGACCCTAATCCCCTTCAAGGTAGGCCCCTTGTGCTAGCACACACTTAGCCCACCGATCCTTCTGAAATGGCTCTAAGCACTATGTGACTTAACATCTGAGGTCATCAGTCCCCTACACTTAGAACTACGTAAACCTAACTAACCTAAGGACATCACACGCATCCATGCCCGAGGTAGAATTCCAACACGATCCTTCTACTGCTGAAAACACCTCCGGAAGTCTTTTTTTGGAAAGGTGTTCAAATCCGTCGTCGTGTAGCGCATTATCTCTTCTCTACTCTCGAAACGGGATCCTTTCAGTGGCATCTTCAATTTTGAAAACAACCAGAAGTCGCAAGGAGCCATGTCTGGAGAGCAGGGAGGTTGGCGAACTGCTATAATTCCATGTTTGGCCATAAATTTTGGGATCAAGTGGGATGAATATGACGGGGTGTTCTCGTGATGCAGTTGCCAGTTTTTCGCCTCCAAATTTCTGGTCTTTTGCACCGAACT
This sequence comes from Schistocerca gregaria, assembly GCF_023897955.1. Taxonomy (NCBI): domain Eukaryota; kingdom Metazoa; phylum Arthropoda; class Insecta; order Orthoptera; family Acrididae; genus Schistocerca; species Schistocerca gregaria. The sequence goes on from NC_064926.1 coordinate 275,036,846, forward strand.
GCGTCACGGAGTCGCCGTAGAACATCTTGATAGTACTCCTTTGTCACTGTTTGTCCTTCCAGTGCATATTCATGATGCACTATTCCACGGACATCAAAGAAGACAGTCAGCATCACCTTTATTTTGCTTCGCACCTTCAACACTATCTTCGGCCTTGGACACTTGGCATACTTCCACTGCAACGACTGCCTTTTTGTTTCTGGTTCGTACCCGTACACCCATGACTCATCTCCAGTTATCACGGTATTCAGAAACCCAGAATCAGTGTTGGTGGTGTCCAGAAGGTCCTATGCAACGTCAAAATGGAGGTCTTTTTGTTCCGGCGACAACCTCTTGGGCAATCTCCTGCACGGTCAAACGACGACCTTCCATCACCAAATTTTGTACCCTCTGAACAACAGCTGCACTCCGAGCAGTTTGGGGCCTGCCGGAACGGTGGTCATTCTCCGCTGATGTGCGGCCATTTTTGAATAGATCGAACCACTCCTTAATTTGTGTGAACGTTAAGAAATTAGTAATTATCTCCGAGGCAACAGGAATTATTCGTTATTCTCGTGCTCTTGGCGCGGCAGTAGTTTCTTGGAGTGTTATTTCTTGTTTTTCCTGTCGTCTCTATGAGTCTTGGGAGGAATCATAGGGAAAGACTATATAAAATCGGCTGGGCAGTTTAGACTTAGAAAGAAAGTACTGATTGCGCAAAAGCGAGCAGTAAGAATAATACCCTGGTATTCACCTACATGTAGGTATCTCTTCAAGAAGCTAGGCATTTTTAGAAATACTCTATCACAATTTGAGAAGATCAGTGATGTCCATAAGTACTAGAGGGAAAAATGACCGTTGCTACCGATTGTTAAGGATATCAATGACTCAGAAAGGAGTTCAACCTATTCAGCGATAAAATTTTCGATCATTCGACCAATAACGTAAATGTCTGACAGGTAGCGAAGCAAGTTTTAAATCTAATTTAAAATCATTTTTCCTGGATATCTCCCTCCATTCCACTGACGAATTTCTACTTAAAAGCTGATTGCCAGTAAAAACAATGTAGTGTACAGTGTAGTTGTATGCGTAGGACTAAAGATGATAATGTGTTGATTAATATTAACACCAGCCATGTATGCATATCCTGTAAACTAACTCGTTCCACATCATTTCAATAAAAGAATCGTTCAAATAATCTATGGAAAATGTAGCTAGCTAACTAACTGACTATCTATTCGTGAAATCGTGCGACAGTCAGTGGTTACCGAGGAAGCTTGCGATGTTGTTTACATGGCCTTGGCAGCAGCTCTGACCGCCAACGATGCGAAGCAGCTTGGAAGGACTGTCAGGCTATGCGCGTGCAGCCTCTGTCGTTAAACATGGCGGATATGCACTGATCGGAATATAAACTGACGTTTTATTCAAGTAAGCGCTGCGCATGTATCAGAATGAGGAGCTTATTGATCCGAGCCGAAAGAAACCACAATAAGACCGTCCATGACCTAGACGCGCTCGTCATAATCGTTGCAGAGCTTTGTCCTCATATCGAGGACAAAGACCGCAAGAAATCTTAATTCTTGTCGTGCATCGAACGATGATATCTTCCCTCCTGGAAGGCACATGACACAGAGACAATGGCTGGGGCCTTAGAAGACACTTGGCAGGGATATTTAGGGTTTAACGGACAGTCGACGAGAAGGTCTTTGTAGACAGAGCACAAGGTTCGATTGAGGAGGTATAGGAAAGGAAAGTCGGCCGTTATCATCTTAAAGAAAACTTAGAAAGCGTTTGCCTTAAATGATTTAGGGAAAACTACATCTGGATGGTCCGATGGGGTTTGACCCACTGTCCTCCTGAATTCGAGGCCAATGTCTTACCGCTGCACCACGTCATTTCGTAGAAGAGGCGTTTTATGTGTTTGTTTCTGGTTATTTTGTGACAAATCGATGTGCCAGTTCGTGTTTATTCACAGCAGTTTCTACCATTATTATTGCTTCAGTTCCTTAGATTGCATCTGTATAACTTTTGCGTATCAATGTCAAGCCCCGTCGTATCTCTTATCAGATCATTATGTTTTAAGGTCAAGGCTTAAGGTTGTTTTAGAGTTTTCAGAGGTATGTAAGAATCCTAACCACCACAGGCGTCAAGTATATCGTCAAGAGGCCCCAAGGCACTACAAAAGTAAATGCTTCCCTAACGATCTGTAACAGGTATCTCAAAAGAAAAAAGGAGCAGATGCGAGTAGGTGTCGCACGCTGAGGTTTTCGTACAAACTTAATTACGTATAAAGACAGTTCATCCATTTCAAGAATCTCGGTGATTTATGCCTGTTTACATGTTGATACTGGCAAAGACATCACTTCTGAGATTTCAAAGACTTTCGAGAAGTTTTACTTTCAAGTCTAAAGTTGGATAACAAATGACAAAAGAAATATTTCCTTCGTGTTATATAATTACAAATTAACAATTTTCGATTTTTTTTTCTTTACTTGTACTGTAAAACCTTGCTTTTTGCCAAATTTCATGATTCTAGGTCAAGGATAAGTAGCCTGTATGTTTCAACGAAGGAATTTCAGAGCAGAGTATCAAAATAATTGACATAAATGGTCGTCTCTTTTAATTACGTTGACTGAGGAGCTAAAGGTTACTACACCACCAAGGGGGCATAGACATCATCACTATGTGATATCAATTTTAACTGATACAAGTACTCGTTCCTGCTAAAGGCATCCTAACAGACGGACGAATAGAGAGACAGTCCGATAACAAATGACAAAAAAATTCCTTCTTATGATACAACTACAAATTAACAATTTCCGGATTTTTTCCTTTACTTGTACTGTGAAATTCACTTTCTTCCCAAATTCCACGAATCCAGGTTATCGGGAAGTACCCTATAGCTTCAGATGCGTGAGTTTGCGAATAACAAAATATGTGACATAAATGGACGTATCTTTTGATTACATTGACGTAGAAGCTTCAATTGTTTACACTGCCAAGGGACCGTAGATCTTCATATGTGACATAAATTTCAACATACGTCTATCCGTTCCTGAGAAAAAATGATCGCAAGAGTCGAACAAACTGTCTCCACAACATCCTTTCTTCCAGGAGTGCTAGTTCTGCATGGTTCGCAAAAGAGCTTCTGTGAAGTTTGGAAGGTAGAAGACGAGGTATTGGCAGAATTGAAGCTGTGAGGAGGCGTCTTGGGTCGTGCTTGGGTGGCTCAGTTGGTAGAGCACTTGTCTGAGAAAGGCAAAGGTGCCGAGTTCGAGTCTCGGCCCGCCACACAGTTTTGATCTGCCAGGAAGATTCGTTTTTCTGTTCGTTTGTAAATCTTAAATTGCCTTTCGCGGGCAAGTGCTCTACCGATTGAGGCAAAGGTCCCGAGTTCGAGTCTCGGTCCGGCACACAGTTTTAATCTGCCAGGAAGTTTCATATCAGCGCACACTCCGCTGTAGAGTGAAAATTTCACTCATTTTAAATTCAGAATACATTCAAATTTGGGCTCTTACTCTTGTGAAATGGTCGTACATGAAAATCCCCCCTTCATCGCTACCTCAGAGATGCTGCGTCCCATCACTCGTGTGCCGACTATAACGCCACGTTCAAACTTAACTCTTCATAACCTACCATTGTAGCAGCAGTAACCGATCTAACTGCGCCAGACACTTGTTTTATGCCGGCCGCTGTTGTCGAGCGGTTGTAGGCGCTTCAGTCTGGAACCGCGCTCCTGCGACGGTCGCAGGTTCCAATCCTGCCTCGGGCATGGATGTGTGTGATGTCCTTAGGTTAGTTAGGTTTAAATAGTTCTAATTCTAGGGGACTGATTACCTCAGATGTTAAGTTCCATAGTGGTCAGAGCCATTTGAACTTGTCTTATATAGGCGTTGCCGACCGTGGCGCCGTATTATGCCTGTTTACATATCTCTGTATTTCAATACAACTCTTCAGCGTATTTGTCCTTCTGGACTAGAAATGCGAAAAGATGGCAGCTGGATTCCAAGAATGTGTGATGTGCCTATAGTATTTTTGGTTGACAATTCCCTTCTATGGAGTTCGGTCATCTGGCGCAGGTCTTTTTATTTCACGCCACTTCGGTGACTTGTACGTCGATGACAATACGATAACAGCACACCACCCAGTCCCGAGGGGAGAAAATCCCCCACCCGGTTGGGAATCGAACCTAGGACTAGTCATATTCAGCAACGCTAACCCCAAGACCACGAGCTGCTGACTGGGATCAGGTAACCTGAAGGAAAGTGAGGAAATGACATAAGAAAACATCCAGGAATAATATGTGGGGGTATGGTGGAAGATTGTAATGAATGGGAAAGCTTAGAGGGAAAATGGCAACTGTCCGAATATTTGCAAATCTGACATCATGTAAGGAGCACTACCGTCATTGGTGTACTGATGCAGTGAAACAGACACACTTTCTTTTAATTTTTTTTTTTTTTGAGTGTCCTGTGCCTTCATTTTAAGGTCAACAATGCCGAAACGTTAGTGGTCACGTGCTCATGTACGTGAGTGGCTTATCCGTGTATATCATCGATGGTAGGAATCGATATCATGATATATCGGTATCAAAAATTTAGTTTTAAAATTCCGATTATGACTTATGATTCCATGTATTATTTAAAGCTGCGAGGAATGATTTTTAAGAATTAGTAAAAAATTAGGGAAAACCAGATTTAATTACATATTATTTTTCATATAAATAGAGAAACATAGTAACGCAGAATCCAGGCTCGGAGTCCCTTCCCACAATAATTGCACTTCGTGCTTTTACTGTTATTTAACCTAAAACGCTTCCACATATCACTTTTAAGAGGCATTTCCTTTTTTTTCACACTCTAAGATCACTAATATAAAGACACAAAGATCAAGGAGCAATACAAATAGAAGAGGTTTCGAGAATTATGTGTCTGGTATTTCTACCAACCTTACTTTGGCGATTACGAAAATACGCAATTGACAAAACAAGATTTCTCTAAAAACTTCAAAGTAAAAAACTGTAGGTACCGCTCTTCAATATTAAAGAGAAAGCACAGTTGAGTTTACTGAATTATGAGCTAGATAATAATAATAATAATAATAATAATAATAATAATAACTCTGCCTAATTCGGTTCCAAGCCCAATTGAAAAATTAGGAGAGGGAGGAGTAACACCTCGTTAAAAAAAACCTTGGTTCACCTTACCCGCGTGATAGTACCTTGTAATAGTTCTTGTCAGGATAACGGCAAAGTCCTCAACGGCAGTAAAATCGGAGATGCAGCTCATCGGAACGATGGAGCTGCCGGAAGAGGTAAACTTTATAAAGAAGATAAAGCATATTTGAAGGTCCGGAGATGCCTATGTGGTAACCACCGGTACTCTAGCCAGTGTTTATAGACCACGTGAGGAGCGGCTGAACACTGACCTTCAGGAACTAACAATCCCTGGTTCCATCCAACCAGCTGGAACCTAATTACAAACAAAATGATTCATATAAATAATATTAAAATTACCACAGGTGCCAATCCATTCGCCCTGTGGCGACAACCAAGCTATCGGATTCTGAGGACAAAGGAAGTCGAAATTCTCTGGTAAATTTTCACGAAAATCTCGCACATGCATTGGCACTTTTAACAACCAAACGCTTATTCAGACTGGCGAACTACAGGATCTTACTACAGAACTTAACAGACAGAAAATTCAAGTCCTTGCACTTGAAGAGACTAGATTCACCAATTAGGAAACAACAGACTACAACAACTACCGTATCTTTAAAAGCAAAACGGAGAAGAAAATATACGAAAGAGCTGCATTATTTGGTATGGTCCTTATTATAAATAAGGTCATACATGACTCTGTTAATCAAATCAGCGACAGACTAATGACCATGCGAATTAAGCACACCAACAAAACATATACAGTTATTAACGTTCACGCACCTACTAACATTGACAACATAAAAGAATTTGAGAAGATAGAAAAAATTGGGGGAAAACTTGAAATTGAAATGTCCAAACTTCAGAAGGAGGACGTAAAAATTCTCCTCGGTGATTTCAACGCACAAATTGGCAAAGAGAGAAATATAGAAAAAACAGTCGGTAACTATCCTGCACACAAATTCACGAACAAAAATGGCGTGAGACGCATCGAGTTGTGGCAACAAAACAATCTAAAAACTATGTCCACATCACTTCGAACGAACTCAAAGAAGCAAAAAACGTGGAGATCCCCAATCTTTCAGCTAGGTGAATTTCAAATAGACCATGTTGCGATGTCCTAAGATTTCCGAAAAGAGTACACGACGTTCAGGTCCGCAAAGGGGAAATATAGATTCTGACCACTATCTTACCAGAGTCAAAATTAGATTCATTCCAGAAGGGAAATGCCGAGGGGAAAACGGCACTAATTCCCAAATTTGATTTGAAAAAATCCAAGAATCAAACATTACCGAAGTATGGGAAAAACAACCTACAAACAACTGGAGAGATTTCCAAATGAAAATTATACAGGAGGCAAGAGAACTGATCCCATTAAAGAAAAAATCCAAGCAACCTTGATGGAATTAAATCTGTGATAATGCGATAAAAGAGAGACAACGAGTCTTCTTAAACTATAATTGTGGTAAATCAGAATCACACAAGAGAAATTTTTCGAATCAGAAAACAAACAGCTAAAATGCTTGGACAAACTGAAAGAAAATAAAAATGAACAACAAAACTCAACTGAAGAAGGCTTTAGGAACAACAGAACACACGACTTTTACAAAACGATTGCCAATCAAGTCAAAGGATACATTCCACGAAATCTCTGTTTCAGGAAACAAAATGGAAAATTGGCACTAACTAACAAAGAAATTTGTCAAAAATTAGCCAAATATTTCTGTAACTTCTAAATTGCTTACAACCAAGTACGGAATTCCCCAGATTACAACCAGAACACACGAATGAAACTTTACTACCGCCAACTCAAGAAGAAATTTCTAGATACATTAAAAAGCTAAAAAATAATAAGTCATTTGGGAAAAGATGGAATTGTAGCTGAACTACTGAAGAATCTTGGTCCCCAAAAATGAAGAGAGCTCAGACGTAAACAACTACAGAGGCATTTCAATTTCGCCAGTCACTTACAAGATTTTATCCGCGTTTCTTGTAAAAAGAGCACAAGAACAGCTACAGCATACAATATCAGATTACCAAGCAGGCTTTCAACTTAACAGATCGTGCCCGGAACAGATCTTTAATCTTAAAACTGTTTCAAAAATTAAAGCAATCAGGTTGAAACCAGTAGTCTGTACGTTAGTTGATTTTAAAAAAAAAACTATACGATTCTATAGATAGACAGTCTCTATGCGATATTCTAGAAGAACGCGGACTAGACACCAAACCTCGAAAACTAATCGAACAAACACTGTCAGAAACTAAATCAAAAATTAAATTCATAGCTAAAATTTTGGAATCATTCTTAGTTAAAACAGGAGTAAGACAAGGAGATGGGATCTCGCCATTATTATTCAATATATTTTTAGACAAAGTAATGAAAGAATGGAAAATGGAACTAAAAACAAAACTTTGGAAGCCAATCGAATTAGGAGGAGGTCAAGGAAAATGAACGGTCCATACATAGCGTTTGCAGACCACTAGGCTATTCTAACTGACAGTGAAGAAACAGCAGTAAAACAAATCGAGACCCTCAAAGAATGTGCAGGGAAGGTAGGCCTGCAATTCTCTTTTGAGAAGACTGAATTCATGGATTCAAGTCAGATATTCTGAAACTTAAAACAAATTATGGTGAAATCAACAGAGTCATACACTTTAAGTACATAGGTGAAATTATTGAATCAACAGGACTTGAAAAAATAGCACAAAAAACAGATTGCAGAAAATGACGAAAGTGTCCGGACTTGTTTTACACCCAAGATGGATACAGACTGCAAACAATCGACACAACAGAAAAAGTATCAGACATCGAAATTAACAGCAGAAAGAGACGAATGAAGTTCTATGGATACCTAGACAGATTACCTGGAAAAAGACTAACTAAACGTCCATTGGACTATGTGACATCCCTTAAAGCACCAGTACCTCGGGTAACTAAAGTTAAGAATAATTTGAGAAAAGCAAAAATTGACGTAACAAACAAATCAGTCAAGGATGTATTCAGAACCAAAATTAATAAGTGGAAGTTTATTCCAGATATGGAACCAAAACCATACCGATCAAAGTGGACCGAAGGAAGAAAGAATACATTCGGCGAGGAAATGAATAAACATTGGGAAAATAAGGAGAACCCTAACCAAGATTGAAAATCACCCGCTTAGCGTTCTCCAATGCAGAAATTCACTAATAATAACAAATAAAAATAATAATAACAACTTATTACACCGCTACAAACTATCGATATTATCGATGTAGGTGGGCAAATATCGATTATAAAATTGCGTAAGTGTTTCCGATCTGTCCGATATCGCAACCCTACCGGAGTGTCGTTGTTTGTTTTTTGTCCCGCAAGACGTGGTCACGTGCAATCATGTCGCGCACGAATTCGTTCGAAACGTTGCTACGAAATGACTGCGAGATTGAAACTTCCACGTTTGTTCATAGAGTAAAGGTAAATTATAATTCGGTTTGTTCGCGGAAAAATTGCAAGGAATTATTAGTGAAATTAGTGGACGATAGAGCATCGTGATTTTTGGTCAGTAAATTCCATTGACGGAACATATTGCTGTTTGGACATAAATGAAAAAGCTTCCATGAATAGTGACAATCTGGTAAATCAACGCTGATATGCTCTGCAACAGTAGTTACTTCTTAGAAGATGGCGGGACGTTGTAGCTAAAGAACGTGTCCTGTTTTAGAACAAAGGACTACGGACAATTTCTTTAAAATGTAACTTACATTTTTACATCTTGGTAATGTGTGCCCATATATGTATATATAACACAGGCATGTACTATATCGTTTATATTCTTTTTTATAATTATTGTGATCATTAAAGTAACATTTCAGTATTAGCACAGTATTTTGTAATTCCAGGTAGCCTCAGTCCAAATTAGCTTAAATTTCCAGGGCTCGACTGCTTTCTTTAGTTAGAAAGTTCTAAAGCAGAAGCAGTCAACCTTTTTTAACTATCGCCTACTTTTTTATCTCTGTTAGTAGTAAAATTTCCTAAGTGCCCACCAGTTCCACACAAATGGAAATTTATAAAGTAGGGAAATGACTTATAAAGCAGAGATGCATCAAGTTAAAGCGTAAATAGTAAAAAGTAGTTATAAAATTTTATGAAAACATCTTTAACCCCAGCCACCTACGGCCCACCATGAAAGGCCAGGATGACTACCACTGTTCTAAACCGTACAGTGACGCGAGTGCTGATATTTAAGCACATTTTGCATTTATTTTGAACGCAGGATATTACGTATCAGAAACTATATTATTCAGCTGCGCGATAATATTATTGGTCACTTTTGAAAATAAATTCACGAATTATAAATAAAAAGTGCAAGTGTTTGGAATTTCGTGGTATTATAGGCCCATTAAGGGTGATCTCTGGTCTGCATAGCAACGGAAAATCAACGTAACCGATTGCGAATGATTTCAGAATTGGTTTAGAAAAACAACAATATTACCCTGGTACATTATAGAAGTAATGCCCATATTCAGAAAGCGAAAGCATACAGGAACCAGTCAGTATTAAATAATCTTCGGGTCTGTGTGAAATAGTGTCCGCACAGGAAACGGCGGCCGACGCACAGTGGCCAGTTTTCGTTCAAAGTGCTGAGCGAGTACATTCGTCTGCTTAGAAGGGGAGGACGTCATATTTGCCAACTTGCGGCCTGTCAGTATTCTCAGAATCGAGACGCACGCACTGCTATCTTTCTCAAAGACACTGCGCGAAATTCGAAAAAGTTTGGGATGGAAAATAGGGGTCGCTACGATTTTGCATTTGGTGCATATTACATAATACGTTGTAGCATATGAAATTTAGCTAACATACTGAACTTTTCTTTAGCCTTGGGTGGAGATCTCTATCTGCCACCAATCTTGAGAAAATTGATCTGATATAGTGCACACATTTACCCATAGCGCTCTGCCAAAGATAAAGCCAGAGTGAAATATTCACAATATTCCTAATATTTCATAAACTGTTTGTGATATCGAGATGAGATTTTAGTAAATGATAGTTCGCAAAGAGGAGAATATTTGGCCGCATGCTTATTTTGCATAATTTATGTTAGAATGATCAGTCATGATCGCAATAATATTTGTTTATTTATTGTTTTCGACTTATGTAAAAGCCATCTTCAGAATTTTTGGCCCCCCAATGGCTGTTTCTGGCGGCTCCTCGGTTATCACGAGACAACCGAGGAACTGCCAGTACCAGTCATTGGGGCCAAAAATTCTGAAGATTGCTTTTACTTAAGTCCAAAACAATAAATAAACAAATATTATTGCTATCATGACTAATCATTCTAACTTAAATACATCATTAGGTCGCTGTTCTCCGTACACTGTGTTGTTTAAATTAATATTCTGCAAAACTTAATTATATAGTGTGTTACTCGACCAACTACAGACTTTACCTGCGAAAGAAGGTAAGGTTTAAGGGCCATCGTTATCTGGTGAAACCAGAAACGCTACAGATTTTGGAACAACATAATGAAGACTTACACGTTTAATTTACTTTTCCTAAGTTCCTCACTTAATAAACTTAATAAACCAGTGTTGCAGAGTTCTCGCGGAATGGTGTTTGAACAACTTGTTAGTGAGGTGATACTGTGTAATTTCCGCTGTCTAAGACAAAAGAAACAAATCGGAACATGGCAACAAAAGAAAGTGTAGGATTTACTCAAACTTCGCCACTCATGATGCTCCTCTGAGAGCTATAAATGGTTAACAAGCCAGGCGAAAATAAATTGCTGCATTTTCAGCGGAATTGTGTATGGATAGTAACCAAAGGAGTAGAAACAAATCTTTTGAATGGTCATCATGATAGTTTGGGCGTGTAGGGGCTCCACTTAATATTTAGAGAAAATGCGAGCACCGGTTTCAGTTTAGAATGGCACCTCAAGTGCTCGGCATTTCCCCTATGGCGCCTGCCAGTAACCCCCACCATGACTCTCTCCACGCGTGCTCTGCCCACTGCGCATCGCTAGGTGCGATATTCTGTGCGGACTCTTACGATCTTCGTGGTTGTAGCTCGCGATCTGACTAAGAGTAGGTGCGTCACCTTAGCGACAGACTGCTAGCTGGATAACGAGCTTATCCAACATTAAGAAGATCTAAGGGTGAAAGAGCTTGGCCAGAAATGAAAGTGTCTGAAGTGGGAGCTCCAAATGACCAAGTGTTTATAGGAAATGGCGTTTTGTCGGGTCAGACGAGGCATCAGCTACTTATGTTAGTATAGGTCCCAGGCAGTGGTTCAAAAATGGTTCAAATGGCTCTGAGCACTATGGGACTTAACATCTATGGTCGTCAGTCCCCTAGAGCTTAGAACTACTTAAACCTAACTAACCTAAGGACATTACACAACACTCAGTCATCAAAAGGCAGAGAAAATTCCTGACCCCTCCGGGAATCGAACCCGGGAACCCGGGCGTGGGAAGCGAAAACGCTACCGCACGTCTCCGAGCCCAGGCAGCGGTTAGCGCAGCGGTAAGAGTACTAAAAGGTAAATCAAGGGTCTCGTGGTTGAGGCCCTATACGGAAGCACTGTTATTTTCAATTATTACGTTACTTATGCTGCAAATGAATCGAAATGCGTATCTATTGACATTTCATAAAATGAACGAAGAAAAGCAAAGAGAAATTTTCGATTGCAAATAAATGTCCAGAATGGGATTGTAAGGTGAACAAGAGAACTTCATATACAAAATTATATTCATTTAACGTTTTACAATTGATGATATTCATTTGCTGGGATGATATTCATCGTAAAAAAAGGGGAAGTAATAATTTTCTCGCATCTTGCACACGTTATAAACACCACATTTTTACAATTTCATGGTTCTTTAAAGGTTTTGTAGGAATCAAACTTGGTTTACATTCATAAAATATCCGCTCTCTTCGCCCAGTCTGGCAGTAAACGATGTGTAACGCATCATTTCTCGGAAATATTGGCTGGTGATGCACAATGGGACGTATCTGGATGCAGTCTTCTTGAGATGAGAGCCGTTTGAAAGTTTTTGACCAAATATTTACTTGACGGTAGAAATAGCCATCACAGGGCTCCACTAGCGGAAGGCATTTGAGAGGAATCACTTTTAATAATGTATGATGGCATCCTACTTTACCTTGAAAAATCTCATTGTGTAAACCTGTATTTTTTTGTCTTCCCAATGAGTCAATTGAAAGACGAAATTTGTTATCTTGCAAGGAGGAGCTCATCACATCAGTAAAAAAAAAAAAAAAAAGGTATAAGGATGTTGTAGGTTTCCCAAATATTGACGAAGTAATGACTTTCCAATGTTTTGCCGCCCACTCATCCATCAGCTTTTGAGTCTTTGGTCCATCTCGTAGGCCTATGGAGACTGTTGACAATTTTCCTGAAAGGGTCATAGATACTGCATTGTATAAGAGTGGATTACTTGGTTCATATTTCAGTTTATTTGCAGTATAAGTAAAGTAAAAACTGAAAACAAAACAAAAATAAAGTTTCCGCAAAGGGACTCAACCGCACGACACTCGGACTGGCTTTCTGTACTGTTCCTGCTGCGACAACCGCTAGCTGGAAACTACGCAAAATAAATAAAATAAATGGTTCATTCCTCGTCCGCTCCTCGCCAAAATTACAATTTCTTCTAAACGCTTGGTCATCTGCAGCTTCCATTTCACTCACTTTCATTTCTGGCCAAGTCCTGCATACACCGTAAATCCGGACTAAATCGTATGGACTAGTGGGCACGGTCCCTTTCTATGTGAAATCCTGATTCCTGCGTCAGGTTCGTGGTCTACCGGTAAAGCGCAAGACAGAAAACCAAACGATCGCAGGACCGAATCTCTATAGGACAAAATATTTCACTCTGCCTTCCCCTCTCAGTTAGCTGAACATTCTCCCAGAACGACATGTGGGGCGGATTTCAAGTTAAACACCAGATGCCTCCCACCTCTCTCCCCCCCCCCCCCCCCCCCTCCCAACGCATGATTATTGGGGTTGTTGTCGTTGTTGTTGTGGTTTCCAGTCCGAAGATTTGTTTGATGTAACTCTCCATAATGCTTTATCTTATGCAACCTCAACATCTCTTAGTAATTACTGGAATCTACATCCTTCTAAATCTGCTTATTGTATTCATCTCTTGGTCTCCCTCTACGATTTTTACCCTCCACGCTGCCCTCCAATACTAAATTGGTGATCTCTTGATGCCTCAGAATGTGTCCTACTAAATAATTCCTTCTTTTAGTCAAGTTGTACCACAAATGTCTCTTCTAAATTCTATTCATTGCCTCCTCGTTAGTTACATGACCTACCCACCTAATCTTCAGTAGTACCACAGTTCGAAATCTTTCTTTCTCTTCTTGTCTAAACTGTTTATCGTCCATGTTTGACTTCCATACATAGCTGCACCCCAGACAAATACTTTTAGAAAAGACTTCCTGACACTTAAATCTATACTCGATGTTAACAAATTTTTCTTCTCTAGAAACGCTTTTCTTGCCATGACCAGTCTACATTTTATTTCTTCTCTACTTCTACCATCATCAGTTATTTTGTTTCCCAAATAGCAAAACTCATTTACTACTTAAAATGTCTCATTTCCTTACCTAATTCCCTCAGAATCACCTTATATAATTCGACGACATTCCATTACCGTCGCTTTGCATTTGTTGACGTTCATCTTATATCCTCCTTTCAAGACACTGTCCATTCCATTCAACTGATCTTCCAGGTCCTTCACTGTCTCTAACATCATTAAAATGTCATCGGCAAACCTCAAAGTTCTTATTTCTTTACCCTAGGTTTTAATTACTACTCCAAATTTTTCTTTTGTCTCCTTTACTGCTTGTTCAGTGTACAGACTGGATAACATCAGGGATAGGTTACAACCCTGTCTCACCCCCTTCTCAACCATTGCGTCCCTTTCCTGCCCCTCGATTCTTGTAACTGCCATCTGGTTTCCACATAGTCTTTTGCTCCCTGTATCTTACCCTTGCCACCTTTAGAATTTGAAAGATAGTATTCCAGTCAACATTGTCAAAAGCTCTCTTCAAGTCTACAAGTACTATAACGTAGGTTCACCTTTTCAAATAAAGCGTCAGCTTGACGATCCACAGCAAACTGCGGAATCTGCCCGGAAATTTGTGATGAAATAAACAAACTTATCCCATCGTTCAATAACAAACTTCTTTTGAACTCCGAATAGCCGGGATTTGAAGCGGAATTGCTTATGAAAGGAACCCTGAAAAGTAGAGGTACCAAGAGGGTTGTACGCAAATCAACTAATATCAATGCCTTAACGTATCCGTATACAATTACGTCGACTGTTAATCTGGATGGTGAATGGGCTCGAAAGTTATTTATTACGCTGCGAGAATTTGGAGGTGCTCTGCCCCGTTATGACTCTCGTGTGCGTGATGTTGCAAGAGAAGTATGGAATATTTACGTCAGTGCAAGAAGAGTGGGAAAACGGACGTAAGAGAACTACAACTATGGCGTGAGTACTGCTTTTGTCCAATATCTGGTCAAAGTAACTTGCTTTTGCTCGATTCTTGGTCTGTGTATAAAAATCATACTCCTTTAGAGCAAACTATCTCTCCTGAAAAGTGTGTGACATTACGATTCATACCATCTGGTACCACTGGACAAATTTCAGCTTCTGAGTGTTTGTTTCTTCCGTGCACTATCTGCATTTATCATCGCACTATCTGCAGCTACGCCTTAAAGGACATCCAGTTTCACTATAAGCTCTACGTCAAACTGTTTCAAATTTGGTTGCATGCCATCACATTCCATCAGTTCTCGTCACTACGTTGCACCAATAAGATTCTATACGTATCTTTTAAGAGTGGATACGTAACTGAACGTCCTGCATGCTTTTTAATTCCCAAGGAGATCGTCTTCGATATTGTGGTTCAAACTTTTGTGACTACTGTCACGTGTCATTTTTATTCGGTTTCATAGCGCAAATTAATGGTTTGTTTTGAACATTTCTTGAATGTCGTCGATGTCCATTTTGTGAAATGTAATACATACCCCCCCCCCCCCCCCCCCCCCATGAACCATAGACCTTGCCGTTGGTGGAGAGGCTTGCGTGCCTCAGCGATACAGATGGCCGTACCGTAGGTGCAACCACAACGGAGGGGTATCTGTTGAGAGGCCAGACAAACGTGTGGTTCCTGAAGAGGGGCAGCAGCCTTTCCAGTAATTGCACGGGCAACAGTCTGGATGATTGACTGATTTGGCCTTGTAACAATAACCAAAACGGCCTTGCTGTGCTGGTACTGCGAACGGCTGAAAGCAAGGGGAAACTACAGCCATAATTTTTCCCGAGGACATGCAGCTTTACTGGATGATTAAATGATGATGGCATCCTCTTGGGTAAAATATTCCGGAGGTAAAATAGTCCCCCACTCGGATCTCCGGGCGGGGACTACTCAGGGGGACGTCGTTATCAGGAGAAAGAAAACTGGCGTTCTACGGATCGGAGCGTGGAATGTCAGATCCCTTAATCGGGCAGGTAGGTTAGAAAATTTAATAAGGGAAATGCATAGGTCAAAGTTAGATATAGTGGGAATTAGTGAAGTTCGGTGGCAGGAGGAACAAGACTTCTGGTCAGGTGAATACAGGGTTCAAAATCAAATAGGGGTAATGCAGGAGTAGGTTTAATAATGAATAAAAAAATAGGAGTGCGGGTAAGCTGCTACAAACAGCATAGTGAACGCATTATTGTGACCAAGATAGACACAAAGCCCATGTCTACTACAGTAGTACAAGTTTATGTGCCAACTAGCTCTGCAGATGACGAAGAAATTGAAGAAATGTATGATGAAATAAAAGAAATTATTCAGATAGTGAAGGGAGACGAAAATGGAATAGGCTGTAGATGAAAACGAAATGGGAGATAAGATACTGCGTGAAGAGTTTGACAGAGCACTGAAAGACCTGAGTCGAAACAAGGCCCCGGGAATAGACAACATTCCATTAGAACTACTGACGGCCTTAGGAGAGCCAGTAATGACATAACTCTACCAGCTGGTGAGCAAGATGTATGAGACAGGCGAAATATCCTCAGATTTCAAGAAGAATATAATAATTCCAATTCCAAAGAAAGCAGGTGCTGACAGATGTGAAAATTACCGAACTATCAGTTTAATAAGTCACAGCTGCAAAATACTAACGCGAATTCTTTACAGACGAATGGAGAAACTGGTAGATGCGGAACTCGGGGAGGATCAGTTTGGATTCCGTAGAAATGTTGGAACCCGTGAGGCAATACTGACCTTACGACTTATCTTAGAAGAAAGATGAAGAAAAGGCAAACCTACGTTTCTAGCATTTGTAGACTTGAAAAAAGCTTTTGACAATGTTGACTGGAATACTCTCTTTCAAATTCTGAACGTGGCAGGGGTAAAATACAAGGAGCCAAAGGCTATTTACAATTTGTACAGAAACCAGATGGCAGTTATAAGAGTCGAGGGGCATGAAAGGGAAGCAGTGGTAGGGAAAGGAGTGAGACAGGGTTGTAGCCTCTCCCCGATGTTATTCAATCTGTATATTGAGCAAGCAGTAAGGGAAACAAAAGAAAAATTCGGAGTAGGTATTAAAATTCATGGAGAAGAAGTAAAAACTTTGAGGTTGGCCGATGACATTGTAATTCTGTCAGAGACCGCAAAGGACCTGGAAGAGCAGTTGAACGGAATGGACAGTGTCTTGAAAGGAGGATATAAGATGAACATCAACAAAAGCAAAACGAGGATAATGCAATGTAGTCAAATTAAATCTGTGTGATGCTGAGGGAATTAGATTAGGCAATGAGACACTTAAAGCAGTGAAGGAGTTTTGCTATTTAGGAAGTAAAATAACTGATGATGGTCGAAGTAGAGAGGATATAAAATATAGACTGGCAATGGCAAGGAAAGCGTTTCTGAAGAAGAGAAATTTGTTAACATCGAATATAGATTTATGTATCAGGAAGTCGTTTCTGAAAGTATTTGTATGGAGTGTAGCCATGTATGGAAGTGAAACATGGACTAATGGACTATAACTAGTTTGGACAAGAAGAGAATAGAAGCTTTCGAAATGTGGTGCTACAGAAGAATGCTGAAGATAAGGTGGATAGATCACGTAACTAATGATGAGGTATTGAATAGGATTGGGGAGAAGAGAAGTTTGTGGTACAACTTGACTAGAAGAAGGGATCGGTCCTGAGGCATCAAGGGATCACAAATTTAGCATTGGAGGGCAGCGTGGACGGTAAAAATCCTAGAGGGAGACCAAGAGAAGAATACGCTAAGCTGATTCAGAAGGATGTAGGTTGCAGTAGGTACTGAGAAATGAAGAAGCTAGCACACGACAGAGTAGCATGGAGAGCTGCATCAAACCAGTCTCAGGACTGGAGACAACAACAACAACAACATACATACATAAATCCATAAAAGGTTCATCTGTGCACACTAATTTTCTGTCGCCCTGTTGATGTACTTGGTGAGTCATTAGCAGTTAACAATTGTATCAGGAATTGTAAAAGGCTGTTAATCACACTTTTTCAGAAATTCGAGCTAATGGTAGAACGGCAATCTACAACAATATCCATCATCTCGGATCCCGTGCTTATACATGAGATAGTCGTCTTGAATAATTTTGTGAAGAAGGTTATAAGTTATTCACAGAGGGGGGAAACTGCTACCTTCATCAAATGACATACTTATCGCATGTTCACTTTCCGATATTTTTCAGCCATGCCAAAGTCTTGTTTTCTTTGTTTATCGCTAAGCAACTGCCTAAAAATGGCTGCTATAGTTGAGGATACATTTCTGAAGCCCAAGAGACAACCAACTGTAAGAAATAATGAGCTTTATGAGTGTGCAGTTAAAACACGAGAGCAATGCAAGTAATAGGATAAGGTCTGATGTATGGTTTCATATTTAATTTGAAAATATTTACTTTTCATCTGAAACCCAGTACAATAACAACTCGATGACAGGAAACTGAAACGTTTGTTTGATTGTATTATAGCGCATTTGATAGCTTGGCACGTAACTGAAAGGAAACGATAGCCTAGAATTCTGTTGCATTCCATTGATTGTTTACTTTACGTTCGTGGATGTCGTCAGCAGTGCTTTGAAAGCACAGTGTTATCGCACAAGAAGATGTTATAAGCAACGTTCGCTCTTCATAATGAAAATAAATAAAAACACGTGATGTTTATCTCCAAAGCTTTACTGACTCATACCAGTTAAGACAACGAACCAGCAAAGCAGGCATTCCATTGTGGTTAATGGTAATCACAAAAAATTGTAAATCTGCGTTTGTCAGTTTGCTTGGAACAACAAGAAAACGTGTTGCACGACTCGTAAACTCAATATGGCTAGAAAGTCACTAACAGATGAGAGATGTAAAACTCCACATCCAAGAGCTGTCCCAGGACAAAAACTGCTTAAAATCCATACTCATATCTTGCAGTTTTCTCTTAAAGAAAGTCATTATGAAGGAAGTGACGTAATGTACCTTCTTTCTAGACTTACTCCGGAAGTAATGCGTTCTCTGTTCAGACAGTAGTACCCAACAAGTATAATAACGTATAAATACTAAGTATGCGAAGTATTTCTATGACAGCTTGGAAGGCCACAAATAGACATAAGTTGTAAATGTGAAGTTTTAGTGCACAAAAGGAGAAGCAAAAAAAAAAAAAAAATTACGGGAAGATCATTGAAACTGAAAGAAGAAGCAAGAGTGCAGAATATGTAGCAACCATTTGTTTTGTTTTAGTGCAAGATCTGTCACTGCCAAAAATTCCTGTCAAAGAAGTATTTTACAACAGATAACTTTGGGTAAACGTCTGTAAATTTAAAACTGAAAATTCCGGTTTCTACGTTTATTTGAGGTTTGTTGATGACCTCGTAATTCTGTCAGACACATAAAAAAAAAAAACTTGTAACAGCATTCGAACAGAATGGACAGTGTCTTGAAAGGAGGATATAAGCTGAAAACCAACAAAAGCTAGACAGGGGTAACGGGATACAGACGAATTAAATCAGGTGATACTGACGGAATTAGATTAGGAAATGAAACACTTAGAATAGTAGACGAGTTTTGATAGTTGGGCAGTAAAGTAACTGATGATGGACGAAGGAGAGAGAACATAAAATGTAGACTGGCAATGGCAAGAAAAGCGTTTCTGAAGAAAAGAAATTTGTTACCATCAAATACAGAATAAAGTGTTTGGAAGCCTTTTCTGGATGTATTTGCCTGGAGTGTACCCATGTTTGGAAGTGAAACATGACGATCTTGAAAGTGAAACATGATGATCAACAGTTTAACAACATCAAGATAGAAGCTTTTGAAATGTGGCGCTCCAGAGGACTGCTAAAAATGCGTAGATCACATAGTTAGTGAGGAGGTACTGAACAGATTCAGGAAGGAAAGGAATTTGACTAAAAGATTAGATCAGTTGATAGGACACATTCTGAGACATCAAGAGATCAGCAGTTTAATATTGGAGCATCTAAAATCGTCGAGAGAGACCAAGAGATGAATACAGTAAGCAGGTTCAGAACGATGTAGTTTGCAGTAATTATTCGAAAATGAAGAGGCTTACACAGAATATAGTAGCATGAAGAGCTGCATCAAACCAGTCTTCGGAATCACAGCAACACCAATAACAACAACAACGTTGACAAAGAATGTCAAGCGAAAAAGGGTTGTGCTGAAGTTCGCTTCTTTATAAAGGGCTGTACTGATAGTGAAATACCAATTAAGGTAACAGAGTTACATTTGTTTTCAGATGCTTGCCAGGGCAGAATCATTCAATGGTAAGATTCGTTCTGTCACTTATAGATGTTGGAGGTTTCAAACTAATATAACATTTCTTGACCTTACGGGGTTACTTCTACCTCAGTCTGGAACCGCGCCACCGCTACGGTCGCAGGTTCGAATCCTGCCTCGGGCATGGATGTGTGTGATGTCCTTAGGTTAGTTGCGTTTAAGTAGTTGTAAGTCTAGGGGACTGATGACCTCCGAAGGTAAGTCCCATAGTGCTCAGAGCCATTTGATCCATTTTTGTTACTTTTACCTACCATCTAACAGACAATATCGATCAATAAGGACGATAACCAAGAAATCCGACAGAGTTTACACTTAAAAAAAAGTAGTAATGATATTTTCAGCACATACTCAAGGAAAGTCTACAGCTACCATGGAGAACGCAAGGGACGTTTCTGATTTCAAATTTCTGGTGGCCTTTCTGCTATAAAAAGACATACCTGTCATTATAAAGTGTTTCTAGGAATGTACCTAACGACAGAAAACTCAGCTTCAACATTGTCTCATTTTCATCATTTGATCAGCAAACCTGAAGCTGTCTTAACAAGAGAATACATTGATAGGTTATCTAGACATTTGTTTCCACTTCACTTGCCATCAGTTCTAAATATCTAGCTGTGTATGACACCAGCATATCCAGAAGAACGTTTACCGATTAATGCAAAGAAGCTAGAAAAGATTAGGAAAGTAATAAATTACATTCCGTGAAGTGTGTGATTTTTATGTTCTAGTTTGGAATGGCCAACAACCTCGGACGACGATGCGTAAAATATTACAGTGTTGTATGCAAATACGGTTGTTAAATATACTGCACCATATAAAATTATATTAACAAAGTGCCTAAAGTGTGGTTTTGTACACAAATAGTGCCATACATAAAACATTTTTTTATTCAGTTGAAGAAGGTGCTAAGCCCAAGAAATAAATTGAAGGTAATATGTCACTCTTTAACTGAACACATTTATTTTTCTTGTACACTTTATAAAATATTATGTTTAAATGGTACCAAAAGTTTACTAATTGACAAATAGTGTAACAAATCATTATTGTGTCTTGTTCATTCGAAGAAGGGGCTAAGTCTACCAAACAAATTGCGGGAAACATGACTATTTTTGCTTGCAGTCATTTGTTTCTATTTTATGCACAGTCATACCATAATCCCTTATTCATTAAAAAGCATTTCAGGTTAAAATTGTTAATAAATATTAACATAAACAGTTTTATCTCATTATCTCAAAAGTAGCTCCAGTTGACATATCCCCCTTTTGATTTGATTATTTGATTAATTTTTTCAGCTCCATATATTCTTGATGTGAGTATATCTCTATGATATAGAACGTGTCACATTATTACAATAATAATCATATGTCAGCAGTGATGAGGATTTTAATCTAAATAATATGTAAAATCTAATTTTATTAGCCTGTTATTAATGACATCTCTCAGAACATTTCAGACCACCTGCATAGCTAACAGATATGATGAAGTGTATAAAAGAATGTTAACAGAAATTACTCTTACATGTCACCCATATATCACTAGGGGTTAGATAGGTACTACCTACAGGAAAATTAAAGAGTTCTTTGGCGAAAAGAGAACAACTTGTATGAATATGAAGATGGAAAACAAGTTCTAAGCAAAGAAGCGAAGGCAGAAAGGTGGACGGATTATATAGAGGGTCTAGACAAAGGCGATGTACTTGAGAGCAATATTATGGAAATGGAAGAGGACGTAGATGAAGATGTTATGGGGGCTATGATACAGCGTGAAGAATTTGACAGACCACTGAAAGACCTAAGTCGAAACACGGCCCCAGGAGCAGACAACATTCCATTAGAACAACTGATAGCCTTGGGAGAGCCAGCCCTGACAAAACGCTACCATCTGGTGAGCAAGATGTGAGAGACAGGCTAAATACCGTCAGACTTCAAGAAGAATATAATAATTCCAATCCCAAAGAAACCAAGTGTTGACAGGCGTGAAAATTACCGAACTATCAATTCAGTAAGTTAAGGCTGCAAAATACTAACACAAATTCTTTACAGACGAATGGAAAAACTGGTAGAAGTCGACCTTGGGGAAGATCAGATTAGATTCTATAGAAGTGTTTGAACATGTGAGGCAATAATGACCCTACGAATTATCTTTAAAATATAGATTAACCAAAGGCAAACCTATGTTTCTAGCATTTGTAGACTTAGAGAAAGCTTTTGACGATGTTGACTGGAACTCTCTCTTTCAAATACTGAAGTTGGCAGGGATCCAATACAGGAACCGAAAGGCTATTTACAATTTATACAGAAAACAGGTATCAGTTATAAGAGATGAGGGACAGGAAAGGGAAGCAGTGGTTGAGAAGGGAGTGCGACAATTTTGTAGCCTATCTCTTATGTTATTCAATCTGTATACGGAGCAAGCAGTAAAAGAAACAAAAGAAAAATTTGGAGTAGGAATCAAATTCCATGGAGAAGAAATAAAAACTTTGAGGTTTGCCGATGACATTGTTATTCTGTCAGGGACGGCAAAGGACTTGGAAGCGTAGTTGAATGGAAAGGACAGTGTCTTCAGAGGAGCGCATAAGATGAACATCAACAAAAGCAAAACGAGGATAATGGAATGTGGTCTAATTAAATCAGGTGATGCTGAGTGAATTAGATTAGTAACTGAGACACTTAAAGTAGTATTTGGGAATCAAAATAATTGATGATTGTGGAAGTAGAGAGAATATTTAATCTTGACTGGATATGGCAATTTCGATTCAGTTAGATCTTTTCTCCCATATATTCTCTCTTATTTACATACATATACACATATAATTTTAAATAAAAACTGTATATACAATGATTTTCTGTTTTGTTTTCTTCCTCGTAGTCGGTTGCAACAGAGGACAGTAAAGTTTGTATTAACGGCTTATTGGGTTATGATACTGCTACGAAATGTGAATCGTCTGAAACTTTGAAATCCTATCCGTTTAATGGTTAAAACTATGTGACATACTGTCACGGAAGTTACTACCGACACAAATCCAACAGAACAGGTCTCTCATACCCTGAATACCAATGATCCAAACTAGAGATGGGTCATTCGCGATTAGATTAATACTAGTTCCATGGATCATGAATACGATATTTCGTAATGCTGTGGAATGAGTCAAATTTTCCTATACATGACATAATTAAGTTCATTTAACGACATACTTAAGTTAATATAACAACTTTATTTTTTATGTTTTTTTATTTTTTAATAATTTTTTGTTTGTTTTTTTTCTTTTTTTCTTAATTTATATCTAAAAATTCCTCTTTGGAGTAGAAGGAGTTGTCATTCAGATTTTTTTAATTTCTTCTTAAATGCTTGTTGGTTATCTGCCAGACTTTTGATTCTATTTGGTAAGTGACCAAAAACTTTAGTGGCAGTATAATTCACCCTTTTCTATGCCAAAGTTAGATTTAATCTTGAATAGTGAGGATCATCCTTTCTCCTAGTATTGTAGTTATGCACACTGCTATTACTTTTGAATTGGGTTTGGTTGTTAATAACAAATTTCATAAGAGAATATATATACTGAGAAGCTACTCTGAATATCCCTAGATCCTTAAATAAATGTCTGCAGGATGATCTTTGGTGGACTCCAGCTATTATTCTGATTACATGCTTTTGTGCAACAAATACTTTATTCCTCAGTGATGAATTACCCCAAAATATGATACCATATGAAAGCAATGAGAGAAAATAGGCGTAGTAAGCTAATTTACTAAGATGTTTATCAGCAAAATTTGCAATGACCCTTATTGCATAAGTAGCTGAACTCAAACGTTTCAGCAGATCATCAATGTGTTTCTTCCAATTTAATCTCTCATCAATGGACACACCTAAAAATTTGGAATATTCTACCTTAGCGATATGCTTCAGATTAAGGTCTATATTTATTAATGGTGTCATACCATTCACTGTACGGAACTGTATGTACTGTGTCTTATCAAAATTCAGTGAGAGTCCATTTACAAGAAACCACTTAGTAATTTTCTGAAATACAGTATTGACAATTTCATCAGTTAATTCTTGTTTGTCAGGTGTGATTACTATACTTGTATCATCAGCAAAGAGAACTAACTTTGCCTCTTCATGAATATAGAATGACAAGTCATTAAAATATACACTCCTGGAAATTGAAATAAGAACACCGTGAATTCATTGTCGCAGGAAGGGGAAACTTTATTGACACATTCCTGGGGTCAGATACATCACATGATCACACTGACAGAACCACAGGCACATAGACACAGGCAACAGAGCATGCACAATGTCGGCACTAGTACAGTGTATATCCACCTTTCGCAGCAATGCAGGCTGCTATTCTCCCATGGAGACGATCGTAGAGATGATGGATGTAGTCCTGTGGAACGGCTTGCCATGCCATTTCCACCTGACGCCTCAGTTGGACCAGCGTTCGTGCTGGACGTACAGACCGCGAGAGACGACGCTTCATCCAGTCCCAAACATGCTCAGATCCGGAGATCTTGCTGGCCAGGGTAGTTGACTTACACCTTCTAGAGCACGTTGGGTGGCACGGGATACATGCGGACGTGCATTGTCCTGTTGGAAGAGCAAGTTCCCTTGCCGGTCTAGGAATGGTAGAACGATGGGTTCGATGACGGTTTGGATGTACCGTGCACTATTCAGTGTCCCCTCGACGATCACCAGAGGTGTACGGCCAGTGAAGGAGATCGCTCCCCACACCATGATGCCGGGTGTTGGCCCTGTGTGCCTCGGTCGTATGCAGTCCTGATTGTGGCGCTCACCTGCACGGCGCCAAACACGCATACGACCATCATTGGCACAAAGGCAGAAGCGACTCTCATCGCTGAAGACGACACGTCTCCATTCGTCCCTCCATTCACGCCTGTCGCGACACCACTGGAGGCGGGCTGCACGATGTTGGGGCGTGAGCGGAAGACGGCCTAACGGTGTGCGGGACCGTAGCCCAGCTTCATGGAGACGGTTGCGGATCGTCCTCGCTGATACCCCAGGAGCAACAGTGTCCCTAATTTGCTGCGAAGTGGCGGTGCGGTCCCCTACGGCACTGCGTAGGATCCTACGGTCTTGGCGTGCATCCGTGCGTCGCTGCGGTCCGGTCCCAGGTCGACAGGCACGTGCACCTTCCGCCGACCACTGGCGACAACATCGATGTACTGTGGAGACCTCACGCCCCACGTGTTGAGCAATTCGGCGGTACGTCCACCCGGCCTCCCTCATGCCCACTATACGCCCTCGCTCAAAGTCCGTCAACTGCACATACGGTTCACGTCCACGCTGTCGCGGCATGCTACCAGTGTTAAAGACTGCGATGGAGCTCCGTATGCCACGGCAAACTGACTGACATTGACGGCGGCGGTGCACAAATGCTGCGCAGCTAGCGCCATTCGACGGCCAACACCGCGGTTCCTGGTGTGTCCGCTGTGCCGTGCGTGTGATCATTGCTTGTACAGCCCTCTCGCAGTGTCCGGAGCAAGTATGGTGGGCCTGACACACCGGTTTCAATGTGTTCTTTTTTCCATTTCCCAAGACTGACCCTTGTGGAACCCCAATCTTGATAGTTCCCCAGTTTGAGGAATGTGCTGATCGTTGCATATTATGAGAACTGCTTATTTCAACTTTCTGCACTCGTCCAGTTAGGTACGAATTGAACCATCTGTGCGCTGACCCACTTGTGCCACAATATTTGAGCTTGTCTAGCAGAATTTCTTGATTTACACAATCAAAAGCCTTTGAGAGATCACAAAAAATCGCAATGGGTGGTGTTCGGTTATTCAGATCATTCAAAATTTGATTGGTGAAAGCATATATGACATTTTCTGTTGAAAAACCTTTCTGGAAACCAAACTGACATTTTTTAGTACTTCATTTTTACAGATGTGTGAAGCTACTCTTGAATACATTACTTTCTCAAAATTTTTGGATAAAGCTGTTAGAAGGGAGATTGGACGGTAATTGTTGACATTAGATCTATCCCCCTTTTTATGCAAAGCATAGAATACTTCAGTCTATCACGGAAAATGCCCTATTCCAGAGAGCTATTAAACAGGTGGCTGAGAATCTTACTTGTCTGTTGAGAACAAACTTTCAGTAATTTGTTGGAAATGTCATCAATTCCATGTGAGTTTTTGCTTTTAAACAAGTTTATTATTTTCCTAATTTCAGAGGGAGAAGTGGGTGAGATTTCAGTTGTATCAAATTGCATAGGTATGGCCTCTTCCATTAACAGCCTAGCATCTTCTAATGAACACCTGGATCCTACTATATCCACAACATTTAGAAAATGATTATTAAAAATATTTTCAACTTCTGACTTTTTGTTCGTAAAGTTTTCATTCAATTTGATGGTAATATTGTCTTCCTGTACTCTTGGTTGACCTGTTTCTCTTTTAATAATATTCCAAATTGTTTTAATTTTATTATCAGAGTTGCTGATTTCAGACATGATACACATACTTCTGGATTTTTTAATAACTTTTCTTAATATAACACAGTAGTTTTTATAATGTTTGATAGTCTCTGGGTCACTACTCTTTCTTGCTGTCAGATACATTTTCCTTTTCCGGTTACAAGATATTTTTATACCCTTAGTAAGCCATGGTTAGTTACAAGGCTTCTTACGAGTATATTTAACTATTTTCTTAGGGAAGCAGTTTTCATATGCATTTACAAAAAGTCATGAAATAGATTATATTTTAAATTGGCATCAGGTTCACGGTACACCTCATCCCAGTCTAACTGCTGTAGGCTTTCCCTAAAATTTGCAATTGCTAAATCGTTGACTGAATGTACTAGTTTGGAGGACTGTTTAGTATTGCTGAATGAAGCTATGTCATATATTGTAACTAGCTGTGCACCATGATCAGAAAGACCATTCTCAACAGGCTGAGCATTTATCTGGTTAAACTTATCTTGGTCTATAAAGAAGTTATCTATCAGTGAGCTGCTATCCTTTATCACCTGAGTAGGAAACTCAATAACGGGTGTCAAATTGAAAGAACCGAGTAATACTTCAAGGTCATTTTTCCTATTACCCTCTTTCAGAGACTCAACATAGAAGTCCCCACAAATAATAATTTGCTTCCCCCTGTCTGACAGATAGCACAACAAGGAGTCCAAATTTTTCAGAAACAGATGAAAATTTCCTGATGGGGATCTATATACAGTTAAAATTATAAATGTGCCTTTATTTAATTTAAGCTCACAGGCACATGTTTCTATGTGTTTCTCTACACAAAACTTTTTCTTTCTATACTTATTGCACAATGACAACTTTTTACATATATGGCAACTCCTCCTTTCTCCATATTTTCTCTCATTACATGTGCAGAGAGCTTATATCCACTTACATTTACCTTATCCATATTAGTAACAATGTGATGCTCAGACAGGTATAGTACATTTATTTCATCCTCAGCTTCTAAATCTTCTAAACAAACCGGAAGCTCATCTATTTTATTCTTTAAACTCCCAATATTTTGGTGAAATATACTTACATTATTTTTAATTATACTTTTATGAGAACCTTTCCTTATTCTAACATTTGCAGTACTCTCCTGTCTGAGTTTCTCATTGTGCTTAGGCCTAGTTCCTATGCCAGTGGTCACATGGTGTTCAGAGAGGCATATTATGTCAACTGGGTTGGGTGACTTTAATTCATCAATGCAATTACCTAGGACTGAGATACAACTTGGTGGAGATAAAATTTCTGGTGATTGGTGAAAATTTATAATTGACAGCTGTGATTGGTGATCCAATGTGCTAGAATTGTGCTGTTTAATTTCTTTCGTGAACTGAAGATTTGTTTCAATCCTGACCTCTCGTAGAACTTGACATCTTTCTGTCCTACCTATCCTAAAAAAGGTGCTGCTCCAACACCTGTAACCACTGGTATTTTACCATTCATGGCAGTGCCTCCCCCCTTACATTTCTTGCTATTACCCCAGCCAGTTTCCCCTTCCCTTTTCTGTTGAGATGTAGGTCGTGCCTGGTATAGTCTCACCTACTGAGAGAATCAACAGAAACCACACCAATATGAGCCCCCGCAGCCGACCCAAGCAGCTGTTCCAACTCCAAATTAACTCTCCCAACAGAAGAGATCAAATGAGGCCGGTCATGGCGTCTCAGTACAGATACAAATTCAACATTGGTGTGTCTCGATGCCGAAGCAATATTTACCAGGTCACACTCTATATTGTACAAGGGATCTCTGTCGATGCTGTTCCCTGGCCCTCCCACAATAACGTGGTGTATTCCCTGGTAAGTCCTTTATAGAGTGAACCTAAATCCTCTGTCACCAGATCCAGACTAGCACTTGGTTTGAAAAAAATTGTGACCTGGTATTCTGGTCCTAATGCCTCCTGCAGAAGTTGGCCTACACCACTGGCATGAGAACTGCCTAACAACAAAACTTTCTTCCTTTTCGATGACTTTACTACATTCTTTTTCAATTTCCTATTGAAAGTTTGTTGTGTCCTGTCTACACCTAGCTCTGCTTGAGGCTCATCAGTTTCTAACTGAAGCAACAGCTCAAACTTATTTTTGATATTCACCACAAAACTGTCAGACTTAGTTCTAGGCCTGTTCCTTCTGTTACCTGTTGCCACTTCCCACCTCTCTTTGCCCTTCTCCCTCCTTAACCTGTCCAGATCTTCCCTAGCCTGATCTAGGTCATCCTGAAGGGCAGAAATTTTCCCCTCCTGTTCCACTATCTTCCTATCACTGCTTCAAATCCTACATAACCACTGATGAGCCTGATCCACTTCCCCGACACCCACGCCACTGCAGTCCCCCAGTGAAAAAAACTACTGCATCCATCACACCAAACCCAGGAACTAACAATTCTACGGCAAGTCAGGCACTTCTCACTCATGGCAAAAATAATACTTTAGCTAGAATAAATCAAATTATCTAAAATCCAAAAAAGACGTTACAAGAATTAAGCCTATTCACAAACGTATATAAGCAAGTTTTTGATTTAAAATTCCGCTGTTTTTCTGAGATCTATATTAAAACAATGAAGGTATACGCTATTTATTATATATTTCACTCGATGGAATGAAAAAAAGGACAATTAAACGAGATACTTTAAGTTTGATTCTCCAAAAACGTTACGAGCATTAGGCCTATAAACAAATGTATATAAGCAAGTTTCTGATATAAAGTTACGCTGTTTTTCTGAAATCTGTATTAAAACAATGAAGTTATACGCTATTTACGGTAGTTTACTTATTTGTTACCGAGAAACTAGATAAATTACCGTGAAACAAGACATAAACACTTTTACAAAATTTAAGCCTAAGCGCGACTTCGCGAAGCTACGATCTTTTCGTGTTTCCGAAAAAATACGCAAAGAAAAGTCAAACCTTCAACAGCAAGACTAAACGATAGACTAATGCACGTATTTAATTTGTTATCGGCGTTAAACTAAATTATCTTCCTGTCTAAATCACTTAACTTTCTGGAAATAGTTTCTGGCTTCACTTACTCGGCGGCCATCTTCTAACTCAGAACTAAAGGCTGCAAAGGAACGGTTCACCAAGTTGAACGGAACGAGCGAGGAATGAATTCTAAGGAACGGTCTATATAGTTCACTTCGGTCGCGGCTGTCTGCTTATAGTTCACGGGAACGGTAAACGGTCGGTCTCGTTCCCGAACGGCACGCGGGCGATCTCGTCCCAGCCTCGGTCCGGTTCCCGTCTGTCTCGGTCTCGGTCTCGGTCTCGGTCTCGCTCGGCCGGACTCGTCCTCCTTCGCGTGGCCACTCGTCGCAGTTCCACTGCCGACTGCTCATAGTTAGGTCAGTATCGAGTTGTTGTCCGTTTCGTTCGCTTCGCACATCCATTCTAGATTTGTTTCAAACCTTTTTTGAACTCTGGTTCTTTTCGTATTCTATTCAGCGTCCACGACTAGTAATTAAAATGTATTTTATAATTACGTAAATTACATAAAAATTACGTGGTACGTAATACATACATCTTTTCAGGCAACAAAACGGAGTATCAGCTTACTTCACTATTTCGATAAACAGCAGAAGAAATACTTGTAAAAAGGTAAGATATTTTTGTTATTACACATGCAAAGGACGTCGGCACGGCACACACGAGTGATCATTCTTCCGTCTTTTTTTGATCGAAGGTAAAACAGCATGTTCATTGTAATGGAAGGCAGACCGACTTACAACCGAATGAAGCCCACGCTTCGTGATCGAGTTTATGGTGTCACATTTTGTAAAGAGAATATGATAACGCCTTCAATACTGTTTCAGTGGTACAGAGCGGCGGACGAAAAATCGGCCTTGAGTATTAGACTGCCCATTGTCGCTTACCAATCGTCATCTATTTTCCGAAGTTGTTTGCATTAGCTTATTTGTTATTTCTTCACTGCTTAATTATTACATGTTTATCTATTCTTCTCGTAGCGGTCAACAAATCGTGTGTAATTGGCGAGCAGTCTGTACTCGGGGCCGGTTTTTCGTGTGCCACCATATTTCAGTGTGATCAGCCACATAACGCTACAGTTGGCTAAATGAGATGTTTTGCAGAATCGCGAAAATTACAGAATTCTGTTATGAATAAAAACTCTTTACTTCTGGAGGGAGTCACCTATGCTACTAATTTTCAATTTTTTTAAAGAACCATATACCAAGCACAATGAAGGGTGAACGAGTAAAAAAGAACGGTTCCCAAAAAAGAGCTATCACCGGTGGACTAGTTCCAAAGAACTTTGCCCATCTCTAATCCGAACCAACTTACCCAGTCATTTTAAAGGACTTCAATTCCTAATCATGATTTCGTTGGCAAGGGACAGAGAGGGACAGAGGGAGGAGATGAACAAAGAGAGGGTGAGGAGGAGATGGACAGAGAGGAGATGGGAAGGAGATTAGGACATATGTTTAATTCCCATATATATTTAGTAATTATTTTGAAGCATCGCCAAGTTCGCTAGTGATATAATAATTTCGTGTGGCTCAATGGCCTGGGGCGAGTCTCTGAATTGGACACCAAATAGGTGACTTCCTTGCCCGTGACCTATGCCATTCATCCACCTGGTGAAAGGGGACCTACAGTTTAACGTGGATTCTGAACTGCGTGTCGTTTCTATCACTCCTGACATCGTTGAGACGTGAAGGTTACGTTAAAACGAAGACTGAAAAATCCAAAGTTCGATCGAGGTTTGATGCGCGACTTCGTGGTTACTGCTGTACCGCCAGGCCCGACATATTTCTTCTTTGACGTACTATGAAACGGTTTTTGGTGGGCCCTGATTATTTCTATGCACTAATACACATGTACAATTATGTTAAATTAAGGTCACCAACAGTGCTATGACAGGCGAGCCAGATTAAATTAGTCGCTTCTTCTAAACTACTAATCAGTGGCCTGTAGCACTGCAACTGCTTTTAAAACACTCTCTGATCCGACCACTGAATTGGAAAACGAGCACTGCAGGCACCTAATAAAATTTCTCCGACTACTGTATCTCCTTCTTAAACAAAAATGGGTAAGCCTAAAACTAAGAGGAAGGGCGACACATACAAAAACATGACAAATTTCCCCTGGAATAATGGAATTTGTTTCTACACTGTCCAGTCACATTAATGTGCCCACCTGTTAGTCAAAAGCCTGTATAGCCACCTTTTACAGTGCAGTCCACTGTGAGTCGTTCAGGAAGAGAGTCAAGAGGTTCTGGAAGGTACCAGCCAGGGGTGTGGAGCCCTGCCGTGGCCAGCTGCTCTAGATTTCTCGGTTGGCGACCACATAACAGCCCGATCGAGATGGTCCCACAGATTTTCGATTGAGTGACTGTTTCCCTTTCCCAAAATTTGAAAAGACTTCACTTTAGGACTCTGGAGTACATTCGAAAGCATGTGACAGACATGTTAAAAGTTGTACATCTAAAGCCTTACAGCGCTAATACGAAGACTCGGAACGGCGATTACACCGGTTTATAATTACCGAAGGGAACTGCTTTGAAAGGGGAAAAAAATTAAAAACTTCGGTAGATAAAAAAATCAAGACCATTACTATTCTCACACACCTTATATTTCATTTTAATTTTAGTGGTAGTTCTTGATTGTTGTAAAATATGTTACTGAGTTAGGCCAATGCGACCGAAGAAACTGCAGTTTTTGTGATTTAGTAATTACAGGTTTTGTTCTCTTTTATCCGACTGTTCCTTAATAACCTATTGCTAATGAGCACTGCTCGTTGGGTATTCTGATGTACAGTGCTTGCCACGTGAATCACTGGCACGCAGCTTTAAGATATTAGCTTTCAGAGCAAAGCAGCTACGAGAGGAACGACATGCAGTGTTAAGCGTACGGTGTTAATGAAACACAGAAAATACGCCTCGCCGACTTATTTGCGCGCGCCCTCTGGTCCTCCCGCTAAACAAGTGCTGGAAATTACGACAGGCATGCGAGAGCCTAACAAGTTGCGTTATCATTTTCCAGAAAGCATGTAAGGGGGAAGATCGTCACCAGTATTAACGGAAAATAAAAGCGAAGGCAAAATCGACGAAATGTGTTGGCGTTTTAAATAGGTCAGAGGTCTTGCCACGCGCGAGATACAATTTTACCGCCAACGAATTTCGCTATAGCCCCTCGGCGGCGCGCAGAGTGAATCAGCTTACTGGCAAGTTCCAAAAAAATGTGTGTGAAATCTTATGGGACTAAACTGCTAAGATCGTCAGTCCCTAAGCTTACACACTACTTAACCTAAATTGTCCTAAGGACAAACACACACACCCATGCGCGAGGCAGGACTCGAACCTCCGCCGGGACCAGCCGCACAGTCCAGGCAGGACTGCAGCGCCTTAGAACGCTCGGCTAATCCCGCGCGGCTACTGGCAAGTATTAGGACAGATAGAAAATGTTGGGGCCTCTCGACGACCGTGCCCGAAACTCGGGGATCGGTCGTACTTAACCCACAAATTCGATTGCAGTGCTGTCTGCCAGGGGAGAACGGCAAACTCGTCCTGGTGCTCTTCGAACAGAGCCCTACACTACGAGTTGTGTGACACGTTGCAGTGTCCTGCTGGTAGATACCATCATGCTGAGGAAAAACGAACCTCATGTACGCTTGAACAAGGACTCCAAGGATAGATGAAAACTTGAGTTGATCGGTAGTGCCTTCCAGAACGACGGAAACATTCACCACACCATAATGCTCCTCCCTCCTGCCTGGACCTTCCCGACGATTATAGCAAGATGTTTTCTTTCAGTCGTTTCACGCCGTACGCGCCAACGTCCATCTGTCCGATGGAGCATAAATCGTGATTCATCTGAAAAGTCCACCTGTCGCCACTAAGAACATATCCAGCTGCGGTACTGGGGTGCAAATTCCAGCCTTCGTCGCCGCTGCACAGCAGTCAGCATGAGCGGATACACCATGCATGGTATACTTTAACCAGGACGGCATGCGAACAGTTTACAAACTTTTCGGAAATGCTTCCGTCAGTGTCTCTAAAGCCAATGATCATGCCCATGATCGCTCAGTTTCCGCTATGTGGCAACGACTGCACTGATTTCCGCATCCCCCGACACGTTTAATGTACCTTCCACTGCCAATGCTTCCGCCTGCCGTCTATGAATGCTTCTTGCACGTCAACGTCGAACATGAGCGGTGATTACATTAATGTGAACGAATCGTGTGTAACACCTCGCGAAGGCCACCTTGTCCTTATCAAATACTCTACTGGCCAATAAAATTGCTACTCCACGAAGATGTGCTACAAACGCGAAATTTAACCGACAGGAAGAAGATGCTGTGATATGCAAATGATTAGCTTTTCAGAGCATTCACACAAGGTTGGCGCAGGTGGCGACACCTACAACGTGCTGACATGAGAAAAGTTTCCAGCTCATTTCTCATACACAAACAGCAGTTGACCGGCGTTGCCTGGTGAAACGTTGTTGTGATGCCTCGTGTAAGGAGGAGAAGTGCGTACCGTCACGTTTCCGACTTTGATAAAGGTCGGATTGTGGCCTATCGTGATTGCGATTTATCGTATCGCGACATTGCTGCTCGCGTTGGTCGAGATCCAATGACTATTAGCAGAATACGGAATCGACGGGTTCAGGAGGGTAATACGGAACGCCGTGCTGGATCCCAACGGCCTCGTATCACTAGCAGTCGAGATGACAGGCATCTTATCCGTATGGCTGTAGCGGATCGTGCAGCCACGTCTCGATCCCTGAGTCAACAGATGGGGACGTTTGCAAGACAACAACCATCTGCAGAAATAGTTCGACGACGTTTGCAGCAGCATGGACTATAAGCTCGGAGACCATGGCTGCGGTTACCCTTGACGAATGCATCACAGACAGGAGCGCCTGCGATGGTGTACTCAACGAGGAACCTGGGTGCACGAATGACAAAACGTCATTTTTTCGGATGCATCCAGGTTCTGTTTACAGCATCATGATGGTCGCATCCGCGTTTGGCGACATCGCGGTGAACGCACATTGGAAGCGCGTAGTCGTCATCGCCATACTGGCGTATCACCCGGCGTGATGGTATGGGGTGCCATTGGTTACACGTCTCGGTCACCTCTTGTTCGCATTGACGGCACTTTGAACAGTGGGCGTTACATTTCAGATGTGTTACGACCCGTGACTCTACCCTTCATTCGATCCCTACGAAACCCTACATTTAAGCAGGATAATGCACGACCACATGTTGCAGGTCCTGTACGGGCCTTTCTGGATACAGAAAATGTTCGACTGCTGCCCTGGCCAGCACATTCTCCAGATCTCTCACCAACTGAGAACGTCTGGTCAATGGTGCAGAGCAACTGGCTCGTCACAATACGCCAGTCACTACTCTTGATGAAGTGTGGTATCGTGTTGAAGCTACATGGGCAGCTGTACCTGTACACGCCATCCAAGCTCTGTTTGACTCAATGCCCATGCGTATCAAGGCCGTTATTACGGCCAGAGGTGGTTGTTCTGGGTACTGATTTCTCAGGATCTATGTACCTAAATTGCGTGAAAATGTAATCACATGGCAGTTCTAGTATAATATATTTGTCCAATGAATACCCGTTTATCATCTGCATTTCTTCTTGGTGTAGCAATTTTAATGGCCAGTAGTGTAATACCTACAGATAGCTTCTGTCTCCATGTTCTAAGGTTTCAGTCCACCTAGCAAATGATCACTCACTAAGTTGCTCCCTTTTCTCACAAAAACCGGGAAACAACTACCAGGTATTTCAAAATGAATATCGAGATTTTAACATTCATAAAATTTTAAGATTCATAAATAATAAATCAAATGAAAGACCAATTCCAACAGTTGTATATCTGTGCATGTGCACTGTCTCCTGTCTCTTCCGTTAGAAAGTGAAAAAGCAAAGATGGCGACTAGTGAATAAAAAAGTTTGCAAGGATTGAAGCTGTTGTTACAATGCAACGTCCCTTCCATATTAAATTCCATTGTAGTCCACCAAGTGATAATAACATGTGTAGATGATGTCATCAGTTTGAAGATGCCGGTTGTCGTTGCAAAGGGAAGAGAACAGAACGATCAAGGGTGACTGAAGAACGTGCCGAACGAGTGTGAGAGTCTTTCGCTCGTAGGCACAAGAAATCAGCTGGGAAGGCTACTCGTGATTTAACAATTCCAATGACGTCTCTGTCGAGACCTTTATAGAGACACTTCCAAGAACGTCCTTATCGTTTGCAGTTGTTACAAGCTCTACAGCCTAAGGACTGCAGTGTATGTGCCAACTATGCAAACGACATGTTGGTAGATGATGATGAAGGTCTTCTGGATCGTGTCATCTTCAGTGATAAATCAACATTTCACCTAAGAAAATGTGAACAAACACAATGTGCGTATCTGGGAGTCAGCAAATCCCCAGATGACGGTACAAATTCAGTGAGAGTCTCCTAAATGGGATGTTTTTTTGTGCCACAATCCAGTAAAATGTTTATGGGCCTTTCTTATTCGGTGAAACAACTGTACCTGGTGTTTCTTACAGAGTGAAAATTGTTGAACTACACTCCTGGAAATGGAAAAAAGAACACATTGACACCGGTGTGTCAGACCCACCATACTTGCTCCGGACACTGCGAGAGGGCTGTACAAGCAATGATCACACGCACGGCACAGCGGACACACCAGGAACCGCGGTGTTGGCCGTCGAATGGCGCTAACTGCGCAGCATTTGTGCACCGCCGCCGTCAGTGTCAGCCAGTTTGCCGTGGCATACGGAGCTCCATCGCAGTCTTTAACACTGGTAGCATGCCGCGACAGCGTGGACGTGAACCGTATGTGCAGTTGACGGACTTTGAGCGAGGGCGTATAGTCTACATGCGGGAGGCCGGGTGGACGTACCGCCGAATTGCTCAACACGTGGGGCGTGAGGTCTCCACAGTACATCGATGTTGTCGCCAGTGGTCGGCGGAAGGTGCACGTGCCCGTCCACCTGGGACCGAACCGCAGCGACGTACGGATGCACGCCAAGACCGTAGGATCCTACGCAGTGCCGTAGGGGACCGCACCGCCACTTCCCAGCAAATTAAGGACACTGTTGCTCCTGGGGTATCGGCGAGGACCATTCGCAACCGTCTCCATGAAGCTGGGCTACGGTCCCGCACACCGTTAGGCCGTCTTCCGCTCACGCCCCAACATCGTGCAGCCCGCCTCCAGTGGTGTCGCGACAGGCGTGAATGGAGGGACGAATGGAGACGTGTCGTATTCAGCGATGAGAGTCGCTTCTGCCTTTGTGCCAATGATGGTCGTATGCGTGTTTGGCGCCGTGCAGGTGAGCGCCACAATCAGGACTGCATACGACCGAGGCACACAGGGCCAACACCCGGCATCATGGTGTGGGGAGCGATCTCCTTCACTGGCCGTACACCTCTGGTGATCGTCGAGGGGACACTGAATAGTGCACGGTACATCCAAACCGTCATCGAACCCATCGTTCTACCATTCCTAGACCGGCAAGGGAACTTGCTGTTCCAACAGGACAATGCACGTCCGCATGTATCCCGTGCCACCCAACGTGCTCTAGAAGGTGTAAGTCAACTACCCTGGCCAGCAAGATCTCCGGATCTGACCCCCGTTGAGCATGTTTGGGACTGGATGAAGCGTCGTCTCACGCGGTCTGCACGTCCAGCACGAACGCTGGTCCAACTGAGGCGCCAGGTGGAAATGGCATAGCAAGCCGTTCCACAGGACTACATCCAGCATCTCTACGATCGTCTCCATGGGAGAATAGCAGCCTGCATTGCTGCGAAAGGTGGATATACACTGTACTAGTGCCGACATTGTGCATGCTCTGTTGCCTGTGTTTATGTGCCTGTGGTTCTGTCAGTGTGATCATGTGATGTATCTGACCCCAGGAATGTGTCAATAAAGTTTCCCCGTCCTGGGACAATGAATTCACTGTGTTCTTATTTCAATTTCCAGGAGTGTATATGAAATTAAATCGTCATAACTTCTGAACAGTTGGCGTTAGGACGTTCAAGCTGCACGATTGGCCGCGGGGCATGATGGGAATTAGCAGGCGCATGTGAGACGAAGCCCACTTTCATTTGGACGGATTCGTCAATAAGCAAAACCGGCGCATTTGGGGGACTGAGAATCCGCATGTTGCTATCGAGAAGTCTCTTCAACCTCAACAGGTGACTGTGTGGTGTGTAGTGTCCAGTCACGGAATAATTGGTACGATATTCACTGATGGCACGGTGACTACCAAACGGTTCGTGAAGGTTTTGGAAGATGATTTCATCCCTATTACCAACGTGACCGCGATTTCGACAAGATGTGGTTCATGCAAGATGGAGCTCGACCCTATCGAAGCAGGAAAGTGTTTGATGATCTGGAGGAACACTTTGAGGACCGCATTGTGGCCCTGGGGTACCCGGAGGTCACTGGCAGGGGCCTCGATTGGCCGCCATATTCTCCGGACCTGAACTCATGCGACTCCTTTTTGTGGGGCTGTATTAAAGGCAAGGTGTACAGCAATAACCCCAAAACCGCTGCTGAGCCATTCAGGAGGTCATCGACAGCATCGACGTTCCGACACATCAGCGGGCCATTCAGAATTTCGCTATTAGTCTGCGCCACATCATCGCCAATGATAGCAGGCGTCTCGAACATGTCATAACCTAAATCCGAAAATTTGAGTCAGAAATTTCTTCCTCTTTGATACTGGAATTCCCTTTTTGCCAGTGCTAGTCTGCTTTTGATGTCCTCCTTGCTCCGTCCGTCATGAGTTATTTTGCTGCCTATGTACCAGAATTCCTTAACTTCGTCTACTTCGTGATCCCCATTTTTGATGTTAAGTTTCTCGCTGCTCTAATGTCTGCTACTTCTCATTACTTTCGTCTTTCTTCGACTTACTCTCAATCCATATTCTGTACTCATTAGACTGTTCATCCCATTCATCAGATCCTGTAATTATTCTTCACTTTCACTTAGGACAGCAATGTCACCAACAACTCGTATCGTTGATATCCTTTCACCTTGAATTTTAATACCTCTCCTGAATCTTTATTTTATTTCCATTATTGCTTTCTCGGTGTACAGATTGAACATAGGGGCGAAAGACTACATCCCCGTCTTATACCCTTTTTAATCCGAGCACCTCGTTCTTGGTCATCCAATCTTATTAGATTAGGACGCTTAGGATAGAATAAGTACCCTAAGACAAAACGGAGGGGAAGACCTTGAAAAAGATGGCTGGATCTTCTTGACCGGAACAAGTCATATCGCCTAATCTATGAAGGGAGACGAAGAAGGTAGTTTTTAAAAAACTGTATGATTACCGCCTCTAACTGCTGATAAAATTATTTTAGCAACCAGTTTCGGGTCTCAGACCATCAGGTATTGAAATAACACATAAGTAACATTACAAGACTGAACTTCCACAGACCTGTTACGTGATATAAATGCTAATGACAACACACGCGTAATAAAATGTCACCGATTCACTTAAAGACATTTACAGCAATATGTTAGGCGAATATAAAATCATTGACATCAGATAATGAAACCGTGAATTTGTCACTAAAGTTAAAAATATGATACACATACGCACGCAAGGGCGCGCATACTCATACACACACCCACACACACACAGTGATATATCATTAAAAAAATTATTCGTAGTTACACAAAGTTAGCTGTTGTCACATCACAATATAAATTAAATTATCGAAATATTAACCGTGGTAGGCAGTACACTGTTTCGTGTAACGTCAGCAGTCGGGATTAACGCTATGAACGGATGCGTTTCACATAGAGCCAACAGCATAGCTGACCACTGTAGTTGTAGACCCAAAGACGGCCATAGAAGCGATCGATAGTGGCTGGTAACTTAAAGGTGCACCCACACGATGCCTTTTTTGTGTCCAACTTCGCTCATCCGCATAAATTTCCAACAGCGCAACTACGCTTGCACATTTGTGCATACGTAATTTCCAGGAAATGAAGAGCCGTGCGTAAGGCGCTTTGCTTCTCGGCTTTGGTGAGAATCTTTGCGGGTGTTTTTTTTTTTTTTTTTTTTTTTTTTTTTGCAAGTGATAGGCAGCTGGGAACCATGCGTGTTTGGTTGTCTAATGTGTTCAGGTTATGCTGTTGAGCGATTTATGTGCAACAATGTGTGCCGACTCCAAAGGAAGCTTGCTTAAGTTAATAGGTGATTACAGACAAAGGAAACTCGTGTCAAACGCCGCTTCTAATGATTATTTGAATAAAAACTTGAGAAATGATGCCCTCAGCGTCAAGTATTAGATAAAAAGTCTCTGATGATATTACTGTAAACAATAAGATACCGTGTGTTTCGAAGTAAAAAAAAAGACAGAAGGGAGTAAGCCAGAAATTTATAAAATGGGTATACGAAAACCGTGGGCGAATATCCGTGCCATGGCGACTTAATTGCACCACTGAACAGTCTGACTTCTGAACAAAGGAAACGATGAGGTTTGTATAGCTTCTCAGCAAACTACTACAAATAAAAATTCCGTTTCAGTGGATTCTGGCGTCTGTGAAATTCCCAAGTTTGTCGAATCGGAGGATGTTAATCTATTATAATACTTTGTCATTAAAGTTGTGTAAGCAACATTTCTATAAAGCTAAATACAAATGACATGTTGCAAGTTAATTATCCTTCACATGAAGATTAAGAGCCTCCCTTAAGAATCTCTCAGTTTCAGGAATAATCACTGAAATGCTTTGTTTTTAAATACGAAAGAAATAGTTCAAAGTTCTATATAAGTAGCTGGTTACAACTAAATAATTTTTATTCTTAGCCTTATGGTTGCAGTTTCACCTACAGACACTCTAAAATCTCCCTGTGACCCCCTTCTGAAATTTGCAATCAAAACTTTGTCACTTTGTATTTGTCGTCCTCTCTTATTTAGACACTTCTTTGTCTTCAGTCGCTTTTGCGTTTTCTTTTCCTGACACTTTTTCATCTCAATAAACGTAGGACGAAGTCCCAAGGAAAGAACTGAATCCATAGCAGACTGATGGTGCAATGTGGTAACTTGTGAACGCGAGAACGCCAGGCGTATATGCGTTCTTCCCACAAATTTTTGTGTATGCCCTTCTATTTCCAATGTGTCTGCTACTACGCACTAGGAGAGAGGCCCCGCGTGGACATACCTTAAGAACATGCGAGTTGTGTGTCATATGCTACGATAAGTGAATGTGATAGTCGTAACAGATAGTCTGCACATTTCATCTAATAGCAACTTCCACGTGATACAGTCACAGGTGACGTGACAGAAACAAAATGTATAAAAGTAACGACTTACATACTCTCATAGACGCTAGCGTGAAACAAACTACAGACATATTTCTCATGTGCAATGGTTCCACCGCAAAGTAACTTTTAAGGCACAGGGCGTACACATACATGAAATATATGCAAAACCGAATTGTCTGAGTATCATATACGTTATTTTTCAACGGTGTTTTTTCGTCGGTACATTATATCTCCGTATACATTAATTACGATTAATGATTGAGACGACATTTTAAAGATTTTGTCCACTGCTAATGACGAAAAATACACAAATAGTTTAAAGTTGATGTTTGCATTAAAAAAACTTTATTTAGAAAACATTTTTATAAAAACAATGTAGAAAGTGTAATCTCCTGACAATCTGTTTAGCTAACGTGCATGACAGCTGTTGTAGTTGCTTAGATACTTTACTCAAGCTTAGTGCCTCGAATGTGATTTCGATCGTACACGTCGATATAAATAATTTCGAAGGTGCCATCTATTGACAATTTTATTAGCATGCATGTATACTTTCTGTAAGCAAGCGTTGTGCACTGCGTGAATAAACTGAATTACATGAAACAGTTAATCTGCATCACCAGCAAAGGTAAAACAAATTCATACAGCCCGGAATATTCATCTATTGTTAATTTTTCTTAACAAATGAGTAATTACAAAAAATTAAAACTGTCAGATGTCTGCCAACTTTCCTGTATTTCAGACTTGCACAGAGCCACGGATCGAGCGAGGTGGCTCAGTGGGTATACTGAACCCGCATTCGGGAGGACGACGGTTCAAACCCGCGTCCGGCCATCCTGATTTGGACTTTCTGTGATTTCCCTAAATCCCTTCAGGTAAATGCTGGGATGGTTCCTGTACACGGGCACAGCCGACTTCCTTCCCCATCTTTCCCTAATCCGACGTGGCCGAAGACCTCGCTGTTTGATCCTCTCCCCAAAATTAACTAGCGAACCAACAATTCCCACGGGGCACAACATGCAGACCGAAAGGGAGACCCCAGATTCAATGCTTAACGGCAACAGTTAGCGCAAGACGACTTTGTGTCACCAACTCACTCACTTCACCTCCACCAAAATATCTGTGGTAGAAGAGAGCTACATAAACTTGCAAATACATATGATTGTTCTCTCCGTCTTTCCCCTAAAGACAAAAGCGCAAACGCACAATTTTGGTAACATGGACCAAAGCAGCGTTCTTTGCTCTGCAAGGTTTTATGCAGGGGAGTTTACCGACAATTCAGCTAAATGGAAAGGTTTACGTGGAGCCCACTAAAATTCGTGAAGAGCTTCAAAAGCTCTTAGAGCAAAATGACGACTATACTAATAACTACCTAGAAAATATTAGTTTAACAGTACTCTGTCACTTACTTCAGTTTGACATTCCTGGGAGTGGCTCATACTGTTTAAAAATTCATCGGCAGGTTTACTATACGGCAGGAAGCTTGCAACCTCCTGTAGGAGTTGCACCAACTCTCTACACTACACATTTTGATACTGCATTACAACATATTAAAAACAGAATTAATCTGAGAAACTTAAAATCTGTTTTTTATATATTTTACAATTAACCATATTGCATATGACGATCTCGATTTTTGACAGTGAATCTAAGATTTGTTATTTCCGTTCAAAATGTACTACCTTTTATTAATAAATACTTGCATTTACTTATTTCTCCGCTATTGTATTAGCTATCGGTGATTGATCAGATACATTGCGAATTATTAGCACGGGTCAACTGGTATTACAGTATAAGAGATGTAAGGCCAACTGGTACAAAATTGATCCCATAGACAAATAACTCGATGTCACGTTACAAACTTAAGCGGCAGTTGCGTCTAGTGTACGAGCAGTTAAAATTTTACACGAGACAATAGCTCGTGGATATTAGCTAGTGTTTGTGTTGGTTAGGTTGTAATCCAGGAGCGGCACCCACCTGGCGGAAGTGTTGGCTCCAGCGTCGGCTGCGGTAGACTGCGCTGGCGGTCTAGTGTGCTGGCCGCACTGTGATTGTCATTGCCATTGACATTCGCCGGAGTACCCGCAGTGATCGCGCACGCCCTGCAAACAGCCGCCTTAACCGCCCCAGGGGGACGCCACTCAAGGCGTGCCGACTAAATTCCTTTCTCCGCTCGTAATCGGCACGTTTGCGAATTGGCTCCGAGTTCCGCGACAGCAGTCCCGACCACTGGACATCGAGGGACATTCGCGGGGCCCTCGGCTATGCGAATACGATAAGCAGCCGCTAGTATACAGGGTGGTCCATTGATAGTGACCGGGACAAATATCTCACGAAATAAGCGTCAAACGAAAAATCTACAAAGAACGAAACTCGTCTAGCTTGAAGGAGGAAACAAGATGGCGCTATGGTTGGCCCTCTAGATGCGGCTACCATAGGTCAAACGGATATCAACTGCGGTTTTTTTTTTAATAGGAACCCCCGTTTTTCTTACATATTCGTGTAGTACGTAACAAAATATGAATGTTTTAGTAGGACCACTTTTTTCGCTTTGTGATAGATGGCGCTGTAATAGTCACA
This sequence comes from Schistocerca gregaria, assembly GCF_023897955.1. Classification (NCBI taxonomy): domain Eukaryota; kingdom Metazoa; phylum Arthropoda; class Insecta; order Orthoptera; family Acrididae; genus Schistocerca; species Schistocerca gregaria. The sequence goes on from NC_064926.1 coordinate 275,080,135, forward strand.
AATATATAAGTACGTGGTATCACGTAACATTCCGCCAGTGCGGACGGTATTTGCTTCGTGATACAGAGCAGTTGAACGGAATGGACAGTGTCTTGAAAGGAGGATATAAGATGAACATCAACAAAAGCAAAACGAGGATAATGGAATGTAGTCAAATTAAATCGGGTGATGCTGAGGGAATTAGATTAGGAAATGAGACACTTAAAGTAGTAAAGGAGTTTTGCTATTTAGGAAGTAAAATAACTGATGATGGTCGAAGTAGAGAGGATATAAAATGTAGACTGGCAATGGCAAGGAAAGCGTTTCTGAAGAAGAGAAATTTGTTAACATCGAATATAGATTTATGTATCAGGAAGTCGTTTCTGAAAGTATTTGTTTGGAGTGTAGCCATGTATGGAAGTGAAACATGGACGATAACTAGTTTGGACAAGAAGAGAATAGAAGCTTTCGAAATGTGGTGCTACAGAAGAATACTGAAGATAAGGTGGATAGATCACGTAACTAATGAGGAGGTATTGAATAGGATTGGGGAGAAGAGAAGTTTGTGGCACAACTTGACTAGAAGAAGGGATCGGCTGGTAGGACATGTTTTGAGGCATCAAGGGATCACAAATTTAGCATTGGAGGGCAGCGTGGAGGGTAAAAATCGTAGAGGGAGACCGAGAGATGAGTACACTAAGCAGATTCATAAGGATGTAGGTTGCAGTAGGTACTGGGAGATGAAGCAGCTTGCACAGGATAGAGTAGCATGGAGAGCTGCATCAAACCAGTCTCAGGACTGAAGACAACAACAACAACAACATTACCCGTGTTAAAATGGACCGTTTACCAATCGCGGAAATGGTCGATATCGTGTTGATGTATGGCTGTTGTGATCAAAATGCCCAACGGGCATGTGCTATGTATGCTGCTCGGTATCCTGGACGACATCATCCACGTGTCCGGACCGTTCGCCGGATAGTTGCGTTATTTAAGGAAACAGAAAGTGTTCAGCCACAAACGTCAACCACGACCTGCAACAAATGATAATGCCCAAGTATGTATTTTAGCTGCTGTCGCGGCTAATCCGCACATCAGTAGCAGACAAATTGCGCGAGAATCGGGAATCTCAAAAACGTGGGTGTTGAGAATGCTACATCAACATCGATTGCACCCGTACCATATTTCTATGCTCCAGGAATTGCATGCCGACAACTTTGAACGTCGTGTACAGTTCTGCCGCTGGACACAAGAAATTACGGAACAATGACAAATTTTTTGCACGCGTTATTTTTAGCAACGAAGCGTCATCACCAACAGCGGTAACGTAAACCGGCATAATATGCACTATTGGGCAACGGAAAAGCCACAATGGAACATCCGCGACCTGGGTTAATGTATGGTGCGGCATTATGTGAGGAAGGATAATTGGCCCCCTTTTTATCGATGGCAGTCCAAATGGTGCAATGTATGCTGATTTCCTACGCAATGTACTACCGATTTTACTACAAGATGTTTCACTGCATGACAGAATGGCGATGTACTTCCGAACATGATGGCTATCCGGCACATAGCACGCGTGCGGTTGAAGCGGAACTGAATAGTATATTTCATGACAGATGGGTTGGTCGTTGAAGCACCATACCATGGCCCTCACGTTCACCGGATCTGACGCCCCGGGTTTCTTTCTATGGGGAAAATTAAAGGATGTTTGCTATCGTGATCCACCGACAACACCTGACAACATGCGTCAGCGCATTGTCAGTGCATGTGCGAACATTACGGAAGGCGAACTACTCGCTGTTGAGAGGAATGTCGTTACACTTATTGCCAAATGCATTGAGGTTGATGAACATTATTTTGAGCATTTATGTGGTGTTTACAGGTAATCACGCTGTAACAGCATGCGTTCTCAGAAAGGATAGGTTCACAAAGGTACATGTATCACATTGGAACAACCGAAATAAAATGTTCAAACGTACATACGTTCTGTATTTTAATTTAAAAAACCTACCTGTTACCAACTGTTCGTCTAAAATTGTGAGCCATATGTTTGTGACTATTACAGCGCCATCTATCACAAAGCGAAAAAAGTGGTCCAACTAAAACATTCATATTTCCTTACTCATTACACGAATATGAAATAACAAATGGGGGTTCCTATTTAAAGAAACGCAGTTGATATCCATTTGACCTATGGCAGCGCCATCTAGCTGGCCAACCATAGCGCCATCTGGTTTCCCCCTTCAAGCAAGACGACTTTCGTTCGTTGTAGTTCTTTCGTTAGATGCTTATTTCGTGAGATATTTGTCCCGATCACTATCAATGGACCACCCTGTATATTTATTTATTAAGACGTTCCTCTGCTCGCCAACATAGCAATGCATTCGAAACTCAACAGTGTCTCTTCAAGATGCTCCTCCAATTACTTTGATCTTGTGCATCCTCTGCCACTGGAGTTTGCGCTTACTAAGCGATCCTGTGACGGAAAGAGTCGCTCTTCGTTGGATCTTGTCTATCTCTTCCGTCAGCCCAGCCTGGTAAGTGTCCCAGATCGCTGAACAGCACTAAAGAATCGGTCTAACAATCGTCTCATCAGCCTGTTATTTAGTATATGAATTAAATTTCCCTGTTTCTTATGAATCGGTTTTGCATCTGCTCTTCCTACTACTCGTCTTATGTCGGCATACAATTTAAGGTCGTTCTGTATTCCTAGATAAGTCACGATAGTTTCTGTTTCCAACAAACTTTCATCAGTATTGTAATTGTGCTCTGGTGGATTTGTTTTCCTGTCTGTGCATAATGTTTTACATTTATTTGCGTTTAAGGTCAAGTGCCTCTCCCACCATCATTCATCAGTCCTTTAGAGGTCATTTTGTTCAAACGTTCAAATGCGTGTTAAATCTTATGGGACTTAACTGCTAAGGTCATCAGCCCCTACACTTACACACTACTTAACCTAAATTATCCTAAGGATAAACACACACACCCACGCCCGAGGGAGGACTCCAACCTCCGCCGGGACCAGCCGCACAGTCCATGACTGCAGCGCCTAAGACCGCTCGGCTAATCCCGCGCGGCGCAAGGTCATTTTGCAACCCGTCATTATCTTCTGGTATTGCAACCTTCTTATGGACAACCGCATCATCTGCCAACAGCCTTAAAGAGCTTCCCGCACTTTCTACTAGATCATTTGCATAAACAGTAAACTGTAACCATTCTGTCCTACTTCCTTCCTTGAAGTACACCCGAATTAACCTTTACATTTGTCGATTTTGTTCCGTCAACAGTGACGTGTTGAATTCTATCTGCAAGGAAGTCTTGAATCCGGTCGCTAATCTGGTCCGATACTCGGTAATCTCGTATTTTTTTGTCACTAATCGGCAGTGCGGGACTGTACCAATTATTCCAGAAGTCGAGGAATATACCACCAACCTGAGCGCAGATGTCTACAGCGCTATAGATCTCGTGGAGGAACAGAGCGAGCTGTATTTTGCTAGAAGTCTGTTTGCGGAACCCATGTTGAGTATTACACAGAAGATATTCGTTCTCTAAAAACGTCATGAAACATGAGTGTAAAACACGTTCTGTAGTTCTACAACAGATATATAGGTCTATAATTATGTTCATCTACACTGCGATCCTTGTATAAAATGGAATAACCTGCCCGTTTTATCAGTCGCTAGGTACCCTTCGTTGCTCCAGCGACCTACGATAAACTGTTGCTAGAAGGGGAGCAAGTTCTCCGTTCTTCTTACATGCCCGTAAAACTGTAATTTTCTTTCTCCGTCACATCACACATTCTTTCCCTCACTTCCACTATCCTTATCACTCTGACGTTCATTAGGTAGTCTTACCTTTCAATCTTTGCTGATCTCCAGAAATACGTCTCTAACACTTTCAACTTATTTGTACGTCTCTGGTTTGTTGTCCAGATCTCTGACCCACATATGACTATACCCTCAAACACTGACTTCGATATGAGTCTTTACGTTCCATTAATCATATTCCTGCTCCATATAATTGAATTCAGCATCCCAACGACCAGGTCATTACTAAAGCATTGAATTTTTTATAATGAACCTGTAAACCTAATTTTATATCACTGCTAGCTGATTACATATTTAACTTGCAACCTCAAAAACTTGATCTATGATGATGTGGTTGTGAACAAATAGTAAGAAGTGCAGACATGCTCAGCCTCCACTCTCTAACCTCCATTACCTTACATTTACGAGACTGTTTCCTAATAACTTTCTATTATCCAATCATCGAAACCGTCTAAGAAACAAACTGTTTGTCTCTTAATGAAAAACCATAGAATGTCTATTTGGAATATATCTGTCATATACTGTACATATATTTAGTCATATGTACATATTATTTCATAGCTTTTTAACAACACTCAATTATTTCATTACATAACTTCGTAACAACGTTCAAACATTTTTTTCAGATTAAGTAACGCAGCACTAGAATTGTAAAGAAACAGTCACATAATTAATGAGACCTTGTCAGTCTCAATCGTCAGTATTTTTTTGGCATCAATAAATGGTAGCGCCTTCTCTTGAATTACGTACAACTCGGCATTTCTTTGACATTGACGAAATGAAATGGAAGGTCTCATCTTGAAGAATATTCTGCCAGTCGAGCGAACAGCTGATCCTGATTGTAGATGTTGCCTACATCCTCCGAGATTTTTCTTTGAAGGTTTTTCAAAGATACTATACGTGGTTTATATCAGAAGACTGTCAACTTGAATATTGTGTCTTTCAAGCCATTCAGATACTGCTCAGGCAACATGTGCCTGGAACGTTATCATTAATGTAGAGGAATGCAGTGACCGGAAGCACCAAAGATTGCTAAATGTTTTGAATATAAAGATCTGCTGCCAGTGTTCCTCTTACAAAAACAGGGTTCGTTTCCCTATTGGTCATTATTCCTCCCCAGACCATAATAGAAACTCCTTGAAATTTGTGGAGCTCCTGTACGTTTCTAAGCGTTTCTGCGTCATCTGGTCTCCTCCATATGGGCACTCTTCTCGAATCTGGGAGAAAACCGAAGCGTGCTTCATCTGTAAAGAGGAGTTCTCCCAATCGATCCACTGCCCAGTTTTGACACTGTTGGTACCACGAAACAGTACTGCACGATTTTCCATGATGAATGAGTGAAAACCTTAAAGAATGACGGGCATGAAGGCATCTTTCATGCAGTCTATTTCTTATAGTTCGGGTTGAAATAATTACGTTACTTACATTTTGCAAGGCATTTATTAATATTCTGGCAGTTAAAGTTCTTTCACTTTCTAAGGCACATAAACCTTCCTTGCCCATCAGTGGCAACCCTTGGTTTTCCTTAGTGCATATCTTCTTTACTATCGACTGTGCGGCTGGTCCCGGCGGAGATTCGAGTCCTCCCTCGGGCATGGGTGAGTGTGTGTTTGTCCTTAGGATAATTTACATTAAGTAATGTGTAAGCTTAGGGACTGATGACCTTAGCAATTAAGTCCCATAGGATTCCACACACATTTGAACATTTTGTACTATCGAATTGTTGATAACGATTCCACCTTCTTGAAAGTACATCTCTTCCCGTATTTACAGTCGGTGCAGCATCAGCCTGTGTTCCGCCATTTTCAATTATGCCAGTTGTCTTAAGCAAAACATCAAGCTTTAAATGACGGCATTCTTTCATAATTAAATCTATTTTAACTGTGCTCAACTGTTATTACAATGTATCCTGTTAAAAATACAATTACTTACTTCTTCCGTCTGAAAATGGTAAATAATAATGTTGGGCATTATGGTAACCTGGTAGAATGACAAGTGACTGTTACTCTAATATTCACTTTCAATCAGTAAGGGAACTTCGTAAATTTTTTAAGTATTTTGTGTATCTGGGTATCCCTCCTACGGCTCGTCAGGCTCATTTTCTGTGGTACTTCGGGAGATATCTGCAATATCATTTTGGCAATGTGTAGCTGGTATCAGTCCAAACTAGTCCTGCTAATGTGACATACAGATCGACAATTATTGAATTATTGAATTATTGAACTATATGAAGAAAACGTAAAACAGCGTGCACACACTTTGTTCAACATGTAAACGTCACTACAGATACTCAGATTTAGGTCATGACGTGTTCCACATGCCTGCCGTTGTTGGCGATAATGTAGCGCAAACGAATAGGGACATTCTGCATGACCCGCTGAAGTTGTCGGAACACCGATGCTGTTGATGACCTCCTTAATTGCTGTTTTCAGCTGAGCAATCGTTTTAGCGTTACTGGTGTACATCCCACAAAAAGGAGTCGCATGTGTTCAGATCCGGAGAGTACGGAGGCCTGTCGTGGCAAATGCCAGTTGCCTCTGGGTACCGCAGAGCCAGAGTGTGGCACCTGAGTGCTCCTCCTGCCTTGATGTGGTCGAGTCCCGTCTTACATGAACCACATCTTGTCGAAATCAGGGTCACTCTGGATAATGGGGAATGAAATCATCTTCCAAAACTTCACGTACCGTTCGGTAGCCACCATTCCATCGAGGGATATGGCACCGATTATTCCGCGGCGGGGCATTGCACGCCACACAGTGACCCGTCGAGGCTGAAGAGACTTCTCGATCGCGAAATGTGGATTCTCAGTCCCCCAAATACACGAATTTTGCTTATTGACAACATTTGCACGTGCAAATGGGCAACAACAAAGCTCGTGCGCATGCGCATACAAATTCCCATCTTACCCCGCGGCCAACGGTGCAATTTGAACGTCCTGACGCAAACCGTTCACAAGTTATGACGATTTAATTTCACATAGTTCAGTAATTGTCACCCTGTACGACTCCTAACGTCTATGGAAAGCATAGGTTTGTTTCTCGTTACAAACATTAAATAGCAATTTTAACTGTAAGACATCAAGAATATACAGTGCTTCAGCAGCGACTGAGTAGCGCTGCTGCATGGGAGTAAGTCAGCACGGGCCAGGGGGTGTTGTCGCTGCTGCAGTAGGCTGGTTGTTCTTCGTGTTTTACTGTCCCTGTTAACATACTTCGGCAGAACGACTATCGCACGAGATTAATTTGGGACCGATCTTTCGAATGGGCACCTAAAATTCCAATTTAAAAATAATTTTGTTTGTAACGAGAAACAAACCGACGTATGTGGTGAGCAGTATTTGTCTGGGTTGACCCCAGACATTGATAAAACGTAATTTTTAGTTCTTCCTTGATGAATTTTGATGTGAGTATACTTTGAATGGCGCAGGTGACATGAGGCAGCCCTGTAACGTGCCTTTACGTGTTCTAAATTTCTGAGAAAGTATATTAGCATGATGCACTGCCTACTATCTATACCACAGACCAAACTACACTCATGCTCATTAATTAAGGATAATGCTGATACAAGGTGAAACAACGCTCTGGTGGGCGGTTTGCGGTTTAAATCACCTCGAGGTATGACCATGCGGTGCATCTGACCTGCGGTCGTCGCACGGTGGCGCTGGCAGCAGTCCACATACGCAGAGATGTGCTAGTGCATGTCAGAGTACGGTGCAATGAGTAAGTGTGCAGACGTTTTCAGACGTGCTAATGGTGACTGTGTGTTGAAAATGGCTCAAAGAACACACATTGATGACGTTATGAGGGGTAGAATACTAGGGTGACTGGAGGCTGGTCAAACACAGCAGTTCATAGCACAGGCCCTCCGGGTGTGACCTCAAGATTATGACAACGATTCCACTGACAGGGAACGTGTCCAGACGCTACAGTACGGGACGTCCGCAGTGTACAACAACACAAGAAGACCGATATCTCACCATCAGTACCTGCAGACGGCCACGGAGTACTGCAGGTAGCCTTGCTCGGGACCTTACCGGAGCCACTGGAAGAGCTGTCTCCAGACACACAGTCTACAGACGACTGAATAGGCACGGTTTGTTCGCTCGTAGACCGGCAAGGTGCATTCCACTGATCCCTGGTCACAGTAGAGCCTGTAAAGTCTGGTTGAAAGAACACAGTGCATGGTCATTGGAACAGTGGTCCCAGGTTATGTTCACAGACGAGTCCAGGTATAGTCTGAACAGTGATTCTCGTCGGCTTTTCATCTGGCGTGAACCAGGAACCAGGTACTAACCCCATAATGTCCTTGAAAGGGACATGTGTGGAAGTCGCGGTTTGATGATGTGGGGTAGGATTATGATTGGTGCACGTACACCCTTGCATGTCTTTGACAGAGGAATTGTAACAGGTCAGGTGTATCGGGACACCATTTTGCACCAGTATGTCTGCCTTTTCAGGAGTGCAATGGGTCACACCTTCCTCCTGATGGATGATAACGCACAGCCCCACCGAGCTGCCATAGTGGAGGAGGACCTTGAAACAGAAGATATCAGGAGAATGGAGTGGCCTGCCTGTTCTCCAGACCTAAACCCCGTCGAGCACGTCTGGGATGCTCTCAGTCGATGTATCGCAGCATGTCTTCAAACCCCTACGACACTTCAGGAGCTCCAACAGGCACTGGTGCAAGAATGGGAGGCTATACCCCAGCAGCTGCTCGACCACCTGATCCAGAGTATGCCAACTTGTTGTGTGGCCTGTGTACGTGTGCATGGTGATCATATTCCACGGTGATGTCGGAGTACATGCGCAGGAAACATTGGCGTTTTGTAGCACATGTGTTTCGGGACGGTTTTCTCAACCTATCACCAATACCGTGGACTTAGAGATATGTGTCAAGTGTGTTCCCTATGTGTCTATGCTACTATCTCCTGTTTTGTATAGTGCCACGTTGTGTGGCACCACATTCTGCAATTATTCTTAATGAGTGTAGATTTTCAAAAATTAATTGAAAATAATTACAGAAATAATATACAGGAATGGCTATAAACCTATCCTGATTGACAACGTACTCACTAGAAAGAAGAGACAGAGGATAACAGCACTTCTTTATGCTCCTCAGACGGCTTTAAACCACGCTGCCACATGCTATATGTAGGTAGGAATGCACAGGTACCTACCAGAAAATTGAAATCCAGGAAATATACTCCAGATTTTTACACCAGGAATGCTGTTGTCCACAGTCTCTTAAACAGTAATGATACGATTCCACCTTTAGAACAGAGTAGAATCTGTGTGGCAAATCAGTCAGGTAGGTGCTATAATTACTACAGTGGCTGGGGATGAAAGGTGTCTGGAGACTGAAAAAGGAAGTCTGAACACGCTCTGAATGAATGTCATTCATATGATATTATTTAATAGCACTAAAAATCCGTTTCAGCTGTCAGTAATTTGTTATTTTTTGCGTGATCGGTTTCGAATCCTGAAGCTTCCTCTTCAGACTTCACCAGATATTTATGGAAACATGCCATACATGTCGCGGGCGCATCAGCTGCTGCTCCTAACCTCCCATGGGTTTGTGTGTCGTGAGCTGTCTCTCTCCATGACTGTGTGGCCCGACCTGCATACATTTCTTTCCGTTTTAATTTGATGGCATCTAAATATGAAGCTTTAGGTTTCGAAACCGGTCGTGCAATAAATAAAAAAATTCTGGTAACTGAAGCGAATTTGTGATTTTGTGAATAATTTCCTCAGTTGTGGAATTCGTCTGATCGCATATGATATTAAATGTGCTTCTTAGAGGAACTAAAGGCAGAAAATCAACATTACTCGAAATTCTAGCCATTAATAAATGCCAGTCAGAGAATCGTGACACAGTCCTTAATGATCAAACATAATTCTATTACTCAACCTTACCATAATAGCGGCAGCAGTTAATATTCCTCTCACCAGTAGATAATATCCTTTTTTTGACTCTGCCACACACACATGCCATACAATTCTTTCTCCCTTCTGGCCCCCACCCCTCTTTTGGCCTGTTTATCACAGTCACCAGTTTGTGAATTACATGTTACACAGTGATCTGTACGTTTACTCGCTTCTACAATATATTTGGATTATACATTCATACACTTTTAAAATTTGAATGTAAAGTAACATAAGACTGATTTGTGCAGAGCCCCTTTGGGTATTACGTTGTTCTTATGTTTTACTATCAATATCGTCATAAAACGTCACATTTTTCAAAAACCATCTTTGTATAGCTATGACCTTTCACTGAAGTCACTGGATTATCACTGTAGTATTAAGTTATATGACGGTAGCCTAGAAAGTTGAAAGCAGGTTCACAACGTACTATTAAACAAATATTACTGTAGAACATTAATTCTCTGTATTCAAGTATTTAATATACACTACTGGCCATTAGAATTGCTACACCAAAAAGAAATACAGATGATAAACAGATATTCGTTGGACAAATATATCATACTAGAACTGACATGTGATTACATTTTCATGCAATTTGGGTGCATACATCCTGAGAAATCAGTACCCAGAACAACCACCTCTGGCCGTAATAACGGCCTTGTTAAGTCTGGGCATTGAGTCAAAAAGAGCTTGGATGGCGGGTACGGGTACAGCAGCCCAGGCAGCTTCAATACGATACCAATACGAGTCTAACAAATCTGAAATGTAACGTCCACTGTTCAAAGTTTCGTCAATGCGAACACGAGATGACCGAGACGTGTAACCAATGGCACCCCATACTTTCACGCTGGGTGATACGCCAGTATGGCGATGACGAATACACGCTTCCAATGTGCGTTCACTGCGATGTCGCCAAACACGGATGCAGCCATCATGAAGCTGTAACAGGACCTGGATTCATCCGAAAAAATGACGTTTTGCCATTCGTGCACCCAGGTTCGTCGTTGAGTATACCATCGCAGGCGCTCCCGTCCGTGATGCAGAGTCAAGGTTAACCGCAGCCATGGTTTCCGAGCTGATGGTTCATGCTGCTGCAAACGTCGTCGAACTGTTCGTGCACATGGTTGGCCGACCGGAGTGACCGAACGGTTCTAGACGCTACAGTCTGGAACCGAGCGACCGCTACGATCGCAAGTTCGAATCCTGTCTCGGGCATGGATGTGTGTGATGTCCTTGGGTTAGTTACGTTTCAGTAGTTCTAAGTTCTAGGGGACTGATGACCTCAGAAGTTAAGTCCCATAGTGCTCAGAGCCATTTGAACCATTATTTTTTTTTTCAGATGGTTGTTGTCTTGCAAAAGTCCCCGTCTGTTCACTCAGGGATCGAGACGTGGCTGCACGATCCGTTACAGCCGTGCGGATAAGATGCCTGTCATCTCGACTGCTAGTGATACGAGGCCGTTGGGATCCAGCACGGCGTTCCGTATTACCCTCCTGAACCCATCGATTCCATATTCTGCTAACAGTCATTGGATCTCGACCAACGTGAGCAGCAATGTCGCGATACGAGAAACCGCAATCGCGATAGGCCACAATCCGACCTTTATCAAAGTTGGAAAAGTGATGACACGCATTTCTCCTCCTTACACAAGGCATCACAACAACGTTTCACCAGGCAACGCCGGTCAACTGTTGTTTGTGTACGAGAAATCGGTTGGAAACTTTCCTCATGTCAGCACGTTGTAGGTGTCGCCATCGCCGCCATCCTTGTGTGAAAGCTCGGAAAAGCTAATGATTTGCATATCACAGCATCTTCTTCCTGTCGGCTAAATTTCGCGTCTGTAGCACGTAATCTTCGTGGTGCTGCAATTTGAATTGACATTAGTGTATCTACGTTCCTCCAAGAACCAATGGAATATTCCATAAATCTTATATTGCCAGTTTTCATTTCTCGTATATTACGAGAGGTAATCATACATTTTTAATCATTATCTCGAAATTCAAGCTGTCACCATGGAAATTGGTGTCCGTGTTACTCCTTATCTTCAAATTCACCTTTCAACGCGACACATTCTTCGCAACGATGCAGGACTTGACGCGTTCTTGGTTGTAGAAGTCTGCGTTTCGGTTCCTCAGGCAACTTCACACCTCCAATATCAATCAACGTGTAAGGAGAAAGAACGAAGTCAGTGAGTGCGTTGTCAGCAGCATACGGGATTTGGTAGGCAAAATTTCATAGCCCAAAGGAGCAGAATGAACGACGTGTACAGAATGAGGCGGTGTGTTGCCGTGTAGCAGAAACACCCCCTTGCACAGCATCTCGCGACACTTCTTGTTAGTACTGACAGCTTTCCATAATCTCTACAGGAGATTTCGGTGGTACTTTACTGCGACTATTCGTCCCTCAAGCCGTCGGCACAAGAACCATGCATTCGCACTTCAGTTTTGCGCGTTCCGTGTTTCTGACGTCAAAGCGTGGAAAAACACTTTCTTTCCGTAGGCGCAGAGCAATATCTAGCGTTTCAGACGTTCTGAACGAGCGTTTAAACTTAGATCAGTGAGATGGAAGAACGCTTCCTATGTCACATGACACCATCCTTTTTTTAGTACCGAGTCGCGAGACACCATATTGGTTTTCAATTTTAGCCCATATGATTACAAGCCGTCCAAAGAAAAGTGTCGAATACTCTGACAGGTGGTAGTACTCAGCGAAACAAGAAAAATAAGTCCATTGAACATGGGTCCGGAAATGCGTACTTTCTGCAACAATCACATGTTTACAGGAAGTGTTTAACGTGGCGTCTGTTCATCACAATATCCCCTTCTGCCCTTCGGCATAGGGAATGACGCACCCTTTGAAAATAGAAATGAGTGTATGGCATCGTTGGCCAGAAGGTCCCAAGCCAGGGAAGTTAAGCCGCCAAGTGCAAGTCTTATTTCAGTCGACGCCGCATTGGGCAACTTGCGCGCCTGTGATGAGAATGAAATGATGATGAGGATAACACGACACCCGTCCCCAAGCGGAGAAACTCTCCAACCCGGCTGGGAATCGAACCCGGGCCCTCTTGTATGGGCGGCGAGCACGTTACCACAAAGCTAAGCAGGCGGACTGCACCCATTGAAGTACACCCGATTCTTGTTGTGCCTGCTAGTTCGCACTGAAGACGCGACCCTCACATCATTGATTGGCGTGGCCTAGACCAATTTCTTCAAGTGCACCATAATCAAAGTTCTAGGGGACTGAGGTCTGGAGAGCGAGCAGGCCAAGGTTTTCCCCTCCCCCCTTCTTCTCCGACCAATCCAGCGGTCCTGAAATGTCTGCATCAGATGTTTGCACAGATTGTGATGGAAGTGTGCAGGTACGCCTTAATGCATGAACCACATTTGTAGTCGTTTGCTGCAATGCCACAACTTCCAGTAAGATAGGCAATACAGAAATGACGAAGTCCAGATAATGCAACTCAGTTACCCTTTCTGGTAGCACGTATTAAGTACGCCTGTCCATACGTTGATTGAGAATATGTGTTGATAAACTCCTGAACTTCTTGGGGTCTTACATCCACCCATACATGCTAGTTATGGAAATTCACAATACCATTTTGTGTGAACCCTGCCTCGTCAGCAAATAAAATCTTGATTGCGAACAGTGGATCTGCACCACACTTCTGCAAGAAACATTGACAGAACCGCCATCTGCCTGAGACGACCTAAGCCCCCTCAAAAATTCGTTTGGCCGGGGGGGGGGGGGGCTGTAGTGGTTAATAAAAAAGAAAAGAGAGAAGAAAAGAAAAGGCTGAAAACGTGGGAAGAAATGGTGTGTAAAAAGGGGGTTTTAAAACCATAAATGACCGTGAAAAAGGGAAAGAATGAAATGCAAATCGGACTTCGTATTACAGAAAAGCTATTGTTGGGGTGGTCCTTGTGGCGTTTTTCAGCAAAAATTAAACCAATTTCCACTACAAAAATTATTGAAAAAGAACAGAGAATAACAAAGTGTAACTGACAGGGGGAAATGGCGTAGATAAGAGTTCATCCTTTACCATGTTAACATGTCTTCTACGTCCGGCTTCCAAGTCTTCAAAAATCTCCTACTTCATTTCTGCGTGAAAAGTCTGCTCCGAAATCTTGCAATTGTCCAGGAACCACTAATTTATACAAATGAAAATCATTTTGACACTGAATGCAATTTAATTTACTTTGCTACTTCCATCCTCCGAATTTCATGACAACTTTCGCAATATGTCTACACATTAAAATCAGATCAAGACTAGCTAATAAGTTTTTTACGTCTGCATTAAGTTTCCGCTCTCGAGAGACAATAAAGAAACGGATAGAAAAAAGTTACAATTTTAGTATTTTCTCTGCCGTCGAGCGCTCATACCGCTGCGGCGGTGTAATTTATGTCTGAGGGAACGAGAAAAGCGCGGCGAAATTCAAGGTCCCGCTACATCGCCCCCTCGACTGTCACGCTAAAACATTTAGCGGGGCAGGCTAGCAAACAATATAATAGATATACCTAAATGTCAGTATATACATATTTTCATAGGAAAGGCCACGTGCATTCATAGGGGATAATCTTTGTCAATACTTACTTTCTAAATCTATATACTAAATACAATTGTTACAGTTTTGATCCATTTACAAAATTAATACACATATATTTATACAGAGTTTGTTTTAATAAGTCTATGGCTTGGGCAAGCTGCTCGCCAGCGCAGTTAATGTTGTGCGCTTCCTGCGTTGGGTTCCCAATGCATCTCTGGCACTCACGTAGTCTTTGCGCATGCGCAATTGCATAACAGAATTTCGCGTGCGGCAGTTTCAAAATCGATGTGTTGTGACAGTGTTGAACAGTATTCACTTTCACATAGTGTTCATTACAAGTTGTTATTCCAGCATAAATGGGGTGTTAAGTCCGGAGACACCATAAGATTGCGCGTATGCGTAATCTGAAGCAATATCCATGTCTTCTGTGACGACACAACACTCCAGGTCCTTGTGCGTTTTCATGACTATTGTTCCCGGGGCATATAGGGTCGATGTAGTTTTTAGCCTCCACATCGCCTACGACAGGTGCTGAGTTTTTTTGTCTCCAAAGCATCTGAAGGCCGGCCAGGAACAACGGCGTCGATGTTCGCAAAGGTAGGTGTTTCATCACGTTGCTTACACTGGCCAACAAACGTTCATTTGCAGTGTGAAAATCCTCATTATCGTCGAAGTAAATTGCAGTTTATATCGATTTACAAACAGTTATTTGGTTTATGCACCATAAGTTTCACAAATAACACAAAATTCGTTGTTTATAACGTTCACAGTTTTACACAGTTTGCAACACTTTTTTGCCATATTTACATTTTAACAAAGTTCACTGTGTCCCAGCATGTTTACATAGTTAATTATGAAAGCTTACATTTCCTGGTCACATTTCAAAATATGTTGACAATATGCAAAGTTTTAAAACATATACAAATACATATAAATTTACAAGAATATGCATGCGAAATATTTACACTAAAAAAATATAGTAAGTCCCATTGGCTTTCTTTTATTGGGGTATTAATTTTTTTAATTCAGGTTTGGGGGTGCCAAGGGATATCAGACTTAATATTTAAAGCACGGGCTTTCCTCCATTTATTATTTCTTTCTTTCTTTTGATTCCATATCTTGGCTAGTGGTTGACCAGGCTTGTAATGCCATCAATATTCATGTCTTTTTATTCATACCTGAAAGTTTACTGTCACACAATATATTCTTACTTTCCATAAACAAACAATACCCAGCTGCAGGAGGTGGTAGGATAATGGAGAAAGAAAAAAAGATAGAATGGAAGAAACTATTTACAACCTATAAACTACCAAATCCTACAGTTACTACATAAAAAGAGAACATAATACATTATAACATTTGCATCACCTTCAAGGGGCGTGTGAAAGGAGACGCTTACCATTTACCAGATCATGAGTAAATGTAAGTGTCCTTACGTCAAGTCTGTGTAATGTAACATCATGACAGATTCTCTGTTTGTGTTCTGACTGTTCACATGACTAAGTGTATTATACCTTAACAAATCCTTGCATGAGTAAATCGCATATCTGCTCAGTACTTCCTCTCCTCGATATCTCCACTTTTTGTGGATACCGTCTATACAAATGGAAAATATATCTCATAGAGATTCTCTCTCTCATAATGTGTATTATATATTAAAATATCAAATTTCCTCTCAAGAGTTTAACCATGAACTTTCTTCTACTTTAGTGAAGGTTAAACATCATGTATGTGGTATATATACATCATTTCTTTCTATAAAACATAAATAAAGAAAATAGTATTATAATTGACAGTAAAATGTCTCTTTCTCAGTGTCTGTTGCTCGTCGTTGGTTGCACGTGTGGTCACTGCTCCTTTGCACTTACCTTGCATAGCCTGAGAAGTCAAATGTTGTCTTCAAAGTAGATGTAATTTTGTCCACTGCTCGCTTAAGTGGAGGTATTGTACGAGTCGCAAAACGGCCTTAATAACTCACCTATCTTTTGCTTCCTCGGGGTTTTCTGTCATGTGTAAGTATAATAAATTCTAACATGTCACTAAATTTCACTTTCGTATACACAAATGTATTCACATGAGGGCTGTGTAAAGACTAGATTTCAACTTAAGTTCCTTAAAATATCATTCTCCTGTCTGAACACTTCTGAAATAAATTAAAGCTAATGTGTTTCCAAGTTACATTCTTATTACACTTCTTTCCACAGCTGTAATCATCATTATGTTCACTCTGCTTTTCTTGCATTCGTTCATTTTCAAGGGCATTGAAAATAGATTCACATTTAACGTCTTGTACTCACATGTTCTAACTCATCACAAATGTTTTCTTTCAAACTGAAATTCTTATGTAATCTTAAAGATATAGACTGCTTACTCACTTCTCTATGTACCACAATATTACCAAAACATTCTCAGTCATTCCTTACTCACATATTCATCATAATATATATATATATATATATATATATATATATATATATATATATATATATATATCCTTATACATTAAACATATTCCTCATCAAACATTAATATATCACATACGTGAGGCCATTTGGCGCTTCCATTCTCATAAAACTCCAATAATATTTTCCTCAAATAATCTCTTGTCTCCATCAACTACTTCACAGTAACTTACCTTCTTATACTAACTTAAATATTAACTCATTCATACTGATCATTCATTCTTACATCCTCATTCATTCTGCTACATACCTATGTCATTACTGATCTCAATAGCTATTATCTCCTGTCATTAGAGTGCCTTGAAATAACTAACTAATTGTTGATTCACATTATAATTTACAATTAACAACAAATGTAACCTGCATAGATCTCATTCCTATATCAATATCTTTTCTCATTCAGTAAGTGAAATCACCTGGATTTACATTCTCTTCATAATTATGTGTACAAGTGTAACTGTAGTATATAATTTCCATAAATTAACGTTTGTGTTCTTAGGCTGTATAACTTAATGGTCGTGTATTCAATACAAATATTTATGATCTCGTTTTCACAGCGACTTGCTCATGTTCAAATTAGTTGTCATTATACTATGTTGTTTTAGTGCACAAAGTGTTTCAAATGTCTGTGGGGATGCAGCCCCCTTGGCTTGTGAGATAACAGGTATTCTAGGGAGTAACAACCTGGGTGAGGTACGCTTGCTATTCTGAAAGGACCTGAATATAATAAATCCTGCTCAGTTTCCTGATAGTCTGAATCTTCTAGTGTTAAATTACATACACTAACTATGGTAGGATATACCAATTGAGATTGACTTCCTCTGTAATGTTTTTGTCGTGGTTCAGTCATCTTGTTAAGTTCAGCATTAATTAGTTGTTCTCCTACAGATAATTGACATATGCCATTACTTAAATCTAAGATTGTTTTTTGTTCATTCAAGAAATCCATCCCTAGGATGTAGTGTACGATGAGCTTGTCTAGAATCATAAAATTACACTTGAAGTGTGTATTGGAAAATGTGAAGTTAACAAGGGCTTGCATGCGTATGTTCTTAGATTTAGTACCTGTGGCACTAACCACGTGACAATTCTGTACAGGTAATCTAGGTATGTTTATAATTTGTTTCAATCCATTATAGAATGCAGTTGACATCACACTTCTAGCAGCACCAGTATCGAATAAAATTTGTACATCATAGTCGTTCAACTTAACCCTTGCCGTAGCTTGTATTAATTCTTTAACACAACTGTCTGATTTAATGTTTTTCTCGTCGGTTAATTCCTGTTCTGCTGTCATTTTGTCATCGTACCTGAGGAAACAAACCGTCTCAGCCGTTGCGCTCTTACAACACCTCACGACCGAAGCACGAGCGCTTAGCTCGGTCGTCGACTGTTTTCTGTCGTCTGCTGTGTTTGGCCGGGTTCATTGACCAGCTCCACTATGTTTACATTCCGAACGGTTGGCGCCCTCGCGTCAGCTGACGGCGCGTCGCAATTGGTTATTGTTTCTTATTGGGGGGAAGTGCATGACTGTACTGGGGAACGGCAGCGCATTCCGTGGAGGGTTATGATTTGTCATGCGTGAATTTTGTGTGTTCCACATATTCTGTCGGTGATTGTTGGGATTGTTATTGTTTTGGTGGTAATTATGTCTGTTATATGGCATGTTCCTGTCAAAGTAGCCCGGGTTGTACCGGTTATTCTCACGTCTCCTATCGCTGTCTGTGATTTTCATTTTGCTTGTAGTTACCATTTTGATATGGGTGATAATTATTGTTGTTAATATTATTCCACGAATTTCTGCGGTTGTTCCTACCGTCATACACGTTTCCATTTGAATATGTTTCGCGCGTTCCTTTGGGGTGGGTATTGATTTTGGTTACTAATATGAATAAAATTTGAATGGCGTGAATCGCCTCTGTAAACTACGTCCATTTGATCTAAGGAGTTTAAGAAAGTCTTAATGTCATTCTCCGGTACTCCGATTAATCTGTTTCGGTATGGAAAGGGTAAGTGGCTCTTTAAAGTGTCAATTATCGCTGGCAAGTCGGCTGGTTTGGACCAGTACAGTGCCTTGTCTAGGTACCTCTCAAAGTGTTGTCTTAATGTCTCTTTTTTAGGGTCATCGGTCTCGGGGTTGCACGCTTCTCTCCTTAGACTCTGTTGCTCATTCTCGGACCAGAATTCGTCCAAGAAGGCTTGTTCGAACTGTTCAAACGTTAAGGCACCGCCGCTTCATAGCAACACCCCACTTAGCTGCTCGTCCTCTCATGAGATTGATGACGTATCTGATTTTATCGATTTCTGACCAACTACGTGGAAAAACACCGTCAAATGATCTAATAAACACAATAGGGTCGACTTTGTGCTTGTCCTCACTGGAAAATGTCTCGAAATACCCATGCCTTACAAACGTGTCATCGGCCATGCCGATTGGCATAACTCTACTGATGTGGTTTGTGTCACTTGCTAGTCTAGGTGTCATACCGTAATATTGCTCGTTTGGCGGAAAAGAAAGCGACACATTGTAATTTTGATTTGAAATAGGTGATTCCACAGTAGGTGTTCTGTCTGCGTCATTAGCCATGATTTTAGCTGTTCTGTCGTTCCCTGACGATGCGTTTGCACCAATTGTCAAACGCGGCACAACATTGTCTCGTAATTTTGTCACTTCGTCTTCTATGTGTTTTGTCTCGTCTTTAAGGTGTGTCTTTGTTTTTGAAACTATGTCCTGTGTAAATGTTTCAAGTTTTTTGTCCAGATAGTCGTCACACAATTTACATTCGTGTACTATTCTTTCGGCCATGTTGGTGTCGTTGTTTAGTGACGCGAGGTCCGCTCGGTCTTCCAATTTTTCTATCTTTTCTTTGAGGTGGGTTTGTTCAAGAACTACCATTGTGAGCTGTTGGGTAATATTTCCCACTTCTTCAGTCAGCCTTTCTTCGGTGGAGCTAGCTGAAGTGTGGGCCTGAGCTAACTCTTCCACACGGGTGTTCACTTCCTGCTACACAGTAACTATTTGAGTTAACTGATTCTCACATCGGGCGATGTTGTTTTTTGTTTCACATGTGAATGTAACCAAAGTTTCTTCCTGTTTAGTGACTCGGTCGGACAATGTCTCAAATCGCTGGCTGATCAGTTGAGTGGTGTTATTTAATTCTGTTATCTGTTTTGTCGTTCGTTCAAAATTTTCGGTCATAGTACGGTTTAATATGTCAATTTCCTGACTAACGTCTCGTTTCATGTCTACAAATAACTCTAATAGTCGCCCCAGTTTGTCAGTTTCCTGTGTCCGATTTGTGTCACATTGCTGAATTTGTCTCATGTTCGGTTCTGACATTGATGTTAACAATGGTGCTGACGGTCTAGTCTCGCGTCCATTCCACATTTCGTCATTTAAAGTCGCCATCTGTGCATTATCACAAATGTTGCGAGTTTGAGGCAAAATCATTGCATTGATCTGTGAACTCGTCCATGGAGGGAAAGGCGGACTTTCTTGTTGGTTGAACGATGAATCTACTTCACTTAACTCATCTGCCAAATCTATCTCCACCTTACCGCATTCCATTGTAATAGGACGTATAATCGTAAGTCAAAAAGGGAATAATGTAAGTCTGGTTAATAAAGATTTGACCCAAATTTGGGTTGAAATATTTTCTCGTCAATGTAAATGATTGCTCTATTGCAAACAATGGTTGAGAAAGATGCAGCAGGGTGGACAAAATTTTTCTTAAAAACTACTGTTTGGCGGTCAAATTCACGATCTTCATAGGCTACAACAATACTATGATTACCACAAACTACAATAGAGATAGATAATTTTGGAAAAATCTAGAAGAAAACTACAGGATGTGTGGAAAGGGAAAAATGGAATCTGGAGTTCACTATTGAATGTTTGAATGAAACATAATTGTGTGACTCACCATTAAATTTTTTGTCCTGCAGCGGCTGGTCAATCACTTCTGCGTAAATCGTATTCGTCAAAATATGAATTTTCTTAATACATCTCCATCGGATAATCACCAAAAGGTATCAAAATAATAGTTTTGCATCAATATATGCCATGCAAAGAAAATCTGATTGAATTAGTTACAAAAATTCTGTACAATATTGTTGTATGATCATTTGTTTAGGTACAATAACGTTGGTCTATTAGTTACCATTTAAATTTCAGGATTTTTGGTTATTCTCTATTGGGAAAAATACAAATTAAAGTTTCAAATTTGCTCAAAAACGACACATCCGAAAACTGCATGCTGTCATGGGAGCCAGTTGTAGTGGTTAATAAAAACGAAAAAGAGAAGAAAAGAAAAGGTTGAAAAGGTGGGAAGAAATGGTGAATAAAAAGGGGGTTTTAAAATCGTAAATGACCATGAAAAAGGGAAAGAATGAAATGCAAATCAGACTTCCTATTACAGAAAAGCTATTTTATTTCGTGATTCGGAAAAGCTATTGTTGGGGTGGTACTTGTGGCGTTATTCAGCAAAAATTAAACCAATTTCCACTACAAAAATTATTGAAAAAGAACAGAGAATGACAAAATGTAACTGACAGGGGGGGAAATGAAAATACATCTCCATCGGATAATCACCAAAAGGTATCAAAATAATAGTTTTGCATCAATATATGCCATGCAAAGAAAAACTGATTGAATTAGTTACAAAAATTCTGTACAATATTGTTGTATGATCATTTGTTTAGGTACAATAACGTTGGTCTATTAGTTACCATTTAAATTTCAGGATTTTTGGTTATTCTCTGTTGGGAAAAATACAAATTAAAGTTTCAAATTTGCTCAAAAACGACACATCCGAAAATTGCGTGCTGTCGTGGGAGCCAGTTGTAGTGGTTAATAAAAACGAAAAAGAGAAGAAAAGAAAAGGTTGAAAAGGTGGGAAGAAATGGTGAATAAAAAGGGGGTTTTAAAATCGTAAATGACCATGAAAAAGGGAAAGAATGAAATGCAAATCAGACTTCCTATTACAGAAAAGCTATTGGATTTCGTGATTCGGAAAAGCTATTGTTGGGGTGGTACTTGTGGCGTTATTCAGCAAAAATTAAACCAATTTCCACTACAAAAATTATTGAAAAAGAACAGAGAATGACAAAATGTAACTGACAGGGGGAAATGAAGTAGATAAGAGTTCATCCTTTACCATGTTAACATGTCTACTTTCGTGCGGCTTCCATGTCTTCAAGCATCCCCTAATTCATTTCTGCGTGAAAAGTCTGCTCTGAAATATTGCAATTGTCCAGGAATCACTAATGTATACAAATGAAAATCATCTTGACACTGAATGCAATTTAATATACTTTGCTACTTACATCCTCCGAATTTCATAACAACTTTCACAATATGTCTACACATTAAAATCAGATCAAGACTAGCTAATAAGTTATTTACGTCTGCATTAAGCTTCCGTTCTCGAGAGACAATAAAGAAATGGATAGAAAAAAAGTTACAATTTTAGTATTTTCTCTGCCGTCGAGCGCTCATACCACTGCGGCGCACAGTGAGCCACAATCTTGAAAATGTGGCCAAAAACGAAAAAAAAAGTTTAAAGATGGGAATTTTGGACTATCAGGTTGGCAGTAGCAATGCTATGACAACTGAATGCCGGCTATGTGGACGATCAGATGTTCATTTGTTCGGTAATATCTCAGGTCAAATGCGGCAGTTCATTGTTAGCGTGCACGCAGCTGGCCAGGCTACAAAAACAGTCGTGTTGTGAAGGAAGTTATTTATGTCTTGTGCAAGTGAAACCAATACTTTAAATATGGAATGTATTCCAGAAGGTATGTACTAGTGAAAAAACACTTGTCACTATTAAATCATCAATTATGCACATTTACATTTCAATTAACGTACTACAGGGAAATGAATGACAAAATCGTAAAATGCGCTTAAAAAATAGAGATAAGTTACGAATTTCACGACATTCCGCTTTCTTTTGCGCGGTGTACGCAAGTATATATTATCACCTTTGTAAACTAAATCCTGCGACTAGTTGCGACTCTGGCTTTGAGCCACGTTTAAAGCGACACTTGCAAAGTGTCATTGTTCAGACATCTTCATAAATGACAGTAGAATAAATTAATTATGAGTTTTATTTGTACAATTTAAATTACAATCGACATGTAGAAGCATTGCAAATAATAAAATAATTAGAAAAATGACGAAAAGTGTAACACAGATTTTTTTTAAATTTCAGTTTCATCTGATCAAGCGTATTCGAGAATGGGATTTTCGAGGAAAGATATTTTTCTAATAACAAAAGAGTATTTGTCAAATGATTTGGAAGGGGTCATAGAACATTTGGAAAGGTCGTTCACAGGAAAAAGTGGACATACAATTAAAATTCCCTATGTTATGAGGCCTACCATTTCGATTTTGTTAACAAAGTTAAGAAGCAAGTATAAGGGAGCAACTCGGCGACTAGGATATTTTTTCAAGAAGAAATCTGGTTAAATACAACAGTATATATTCCGATTGATTCGAAACCTGCAAGTGTGACTAAATCAACAGGCCGACCTGCCACAAAATTTGAAACATTATCTGATAGGTCTAAAAGAAGGAGAACTGAGGAGATTCGTACGAAATTCAGCCCTGTCGAATTATCGTTCGCCGAGCAAATGAGTCTTCGATCTTCGGGGCACCCAGATGCTACGAAGATTGTGAAAGACGTCACACTCTTAAGTCCATCCACGGTGAAAAAATACAAGGCAGGCTTGTGATTTTCAACATCATCGCCATCCTCATATGATGCAAATGAAGGTCTAGCACTCCTTTTCGACTTGAAATTGTCAAAAGAATTTTACCAGCATTTGAGAAATGGGGCTAAAGGAAAAGGCTTCAACACACTATAACCACCGTATTCAGCTGTTTTGGTAGCAAAAAAAGCTTGCTGCCCTCCAGACGTAACTCTCACTTTTACCGAATCAAAAGCTGAGGTACAGTTACAAGCTTTGTTAGACCACACTGTTCAACGTGTTCTACTGCTGAAACGAGACGATATTTTACATATGAGTGATTCGGAAATGTCTAAATGGCCCTTATTTGTAAGTGGGGCTTTGATGGAACCTCCGGGCAAAGCATGTATAAAATGAAGTTTTCAGATTCGAGTATTTCAGATGCAACTTTATTTTTCACTTCGCTTGTTCCACTGAAACTTGCAGGTGTAAATGAAGAAACTAAAGAAGAAAAGATCTTATTGATTAATCCGAAGCCGTCTTCAACCCTCTTTTGCAGACCACTAAAGTTATAATTTAAAAAGGAAACAGAGCAAGCGTCTTTAAATGAGAAAGCGTATCACGACAAACAGATCGAACAACTCCAATCATTCGAAACAGTTATTCATGGGAAAGACATTTCCAATCAATACAATTTAAGCATGACCATGGTAGATGTTAAAGTGTGCAATGCTATCACCAACACGAAATCTGCGCAACAGTGCTATATCTGTAAGGCGACATCCGCCCAATTTAATAACATTGACGATGTTTTGAAAAAACAAGTTACCGCCGATTATCTGCAGTACGGACTATCACCTCTTCACGCCTGGATTCGATGTTTTGAATGGTGTATTCATTTGGCATACCAAATGAAAACAAAAAAGTGGCAGGCACGTAAAGCAGAAAATAAAGAGGAAAAAGCAATACTTAAAGCCAGCATTCGAAAAGCTTTCAAAGAGCAGCTTGGAATTGTAATTGACATGGCGAAAAAAGGGTTTGGCAGTACGAATGATGGAAACACCGCTAGACGTTTTTTTTGAAAACACTCCAACATCAGCGTTGATAACTGGAGTTTCCGAAGAACTAATCCACCATTTCCATATAATTTTGCAGACGATTTCGAGCGGACGTCAGATCGACGTTGAAAACTTTCGAGCATATGCCTTAGCAACTGCCAGGCACTACGTGAAAGAATATCCCTGGTACAACATGCCAACAGCAGTCCATATATTGTTGATTCATGGTCCAGACATTATTTCTTCGGCCATTTTAACCATCGGTCAACTATTGGAGGATGCTCAGGAATCATCCAATAAGTTGATAAAGTAATATCGCTTGAGTTTTTCTCGAAAGTTTTCAAGAGTTAAGACTATGGAAGACGTATTCAGGCAATGACAGACCCCTACATTTCTTCCTTACGCAAATCTTCACCAAAGAAACTGAAGAGTTTGTCGGCAGAAGCCGTTGCCCTCTTAGTTTCTGTGGCGCAAGACTATGAAGATTCAGATGCAGATGCAGATAATGAGGATGCAATGTTTGAGGATGATGACGATTCAGGTGAAGCAGAAGACGAAAAAGAATAAGAAAATGAAAACTTGTAGTAAATGAAGTTATAAAAAATTTACAAAATAAATAATTGTAATTAAAATGAAATAATTTTTTTGTAATATTTTACACCATTTTGTAACCTATATTTGGTCCTTTCTTCAAGTTTTCCACTTTTTGGTTAATTTTTTAAGCATTAACTACAATAACCCCTAAATACTGAGTTTCATATGAAGAAAAATATATAAATATAAATAAATAAAAAGACATTGATTTTGACAGCCATCTTGGATCCACCATTTTTTAATTTTTTGAACTCTTGTCATCATCAGTAACCTCGATAATTCCCTAAAAATTACTTTTATACGTAAAAAATGATAGTAGAGCCTGCCATTTTGAGTCCGCCATTTTGTTTTTTTTCACTTTTTTATATCATATTCTTAATCAGAAACTCTGTAAACCCTCACATACTAAGTTTTGTACAAATTGAACAACTACTTATATTTTGACCCGCTTTTTTGGATTCTGACCCACTGTGCAGCAGTATAATTTATGTCTGAGGGAACGAGTATAGTGCGGCGAAATTCAAAGTCCTGCTACAGGGCGGCAGAGCCCTCCAACACTTTAAGAAAATCATTAGTTATATTATGCTTTGTAAAATCACAAACTTATGTTGAAATTTTTTATTTTATTTGTTTGACGATATTTATCTTTTAAAATAAATTCAGTAATGAGTTAAAACAAATAATTATTAAAGCAGTAAGAAAGTTAACTAAAAATGAGTGATGTGAATCACGATAGTGTTGCGGTGCTGCGAATCTTTGGGTAAAGTCTAGCGCCGATGGGCCAGTGCTGCGGCCGCGGCGCCATCAAAAGGACTGGAGCAGAAGCAAATGGTGCCCTCCATCTTGCGTCGCCTTGATACTTCAAGACACTATGACGCCGCGGCTACATACAGTCCATCCAGCTGTCGCAGTCATTCAGTGTAGATAGTTTCGTTCAGTGCATGCTGGAGATGTGTTTAGTGTTCTGACCTTAGTGTATAGTGGACTACTTTATGTGACGATATTTTATTTGTTTACTTTAGTCTCTTAGTGTACTGTGAATTAAGTTTGCAATGGATAAATTTGTTACCAAAAGGCGTGCTTGGAAGTTGATGATACTGCAAGTTTACCTCCAGCAATTATTGTGTCGTTAATTGCTTTGTCGCCTTCAGGCAAGAACCGTTCACAGCCGAAACTTGGACAATTAAGTAAGGGTAGATCATTTCAGAATTCTTGGTTGGTCAAATATACATAGAATAAGAAGCTTCTACCGAAAAAGTTTTTTGCAAAACCTGCAAAGAGGCAGATGCTAAAAATCTATTACAATTTTCTTCAAAAAAGAAGATTCATTTACTTCCGTATGGTTTTCTAACTGGAAAAAGGCTTTGGAAAAATCCTGTCTTCATGAAAATACATTTACGCATAAAGAAGGTGTTCTGAAAATAAATTATATCACTAACCAAAGTGTAGCCCCCCAATTGAATGACCAGTTAGATAGTGCTATGAAGAAAGACCATTTAGCTATTGAGATAATTTTTACTACCATGCAGTTTCTGTGCCGACAAAGACTAGTAATTAGAGGGCACGAAGATGTAAATTCAAATTTTTTCGATTGTTGGAACACTGAAAGAATGACATACCTGAGTTTAAAGATTGGTTAGAGCGTTTGGGGTATAAGTGGATGTCCCACGATATTCAAAACGAGATCACTAATCTACTAAGAAAATCTGTGTTGAGAAAGGTATTGGCTTCAATCAAGAATCCTGAACATTTTTCTATTATGGTTGACGAAACAAATAATCAATTCATGAACAAGCTTCACTTTCTATTTCTAAGGTCGATGATTCCTTAATCATCAACGAAGACTTTATTGGCTTATATGAGACCCGCACACTGAATCACAGACTTTCTTTAGTGTTTTAAAAGACGCTTTTGCTCTTCTTGAATTGTCAATGTATAACTTATGAGGACAGTGCTATGATGGTGCCTCTAATATGAGAGGTAAGTTCAGAGGAATAAAAATGTTTGTTTTGGATGTACAACTAAAAGCACGTTATGTGCACTGCACTGCTCGCAGTTTAAACATGGCAGTTGTAGACAGTCTCCGCCATCTTATGCATATGAGGGATATTATGGCTTTAGCCAAGGACATAACAAACACCATAAGGGTATCCAAGAAAAGAATGAGACTTTACAGAAGCATACATTGTACAAGACCAATTACCAAGCTGGTCTACGACCCCTTTGCACGACTCCATGGACTATGCGAGCTTCTAGTATCTTGAGAGTATTGAAAAACTTTGAAGAACTTCCAGAGTTTTTTGAAACCTTTTCTGCAGAGGACAAAACAGAGGCAGATTACAAATGTGTAGGCTCTCTTGAGTCAATGTTACAATTCAAGACTTACTTCTTTTACATCTTTATTGCCAAGGAATAAACCCAGTAGAGGATGTCAATCAAAAAATTCAATGCCCTCATCTAAGTGCATGATAGTTTTGAACACTTTTGGAAACTGTGTTTAAAAGGAAAACCTTCACAAGTTGATGATCCTTCGCTTCCTCGGAATCGAAGTATACCAAAGAAGTATGAAAAAAATGAAGCCAGCTCATCTCTCGCTTTCAAAACTCCAAAGTAATACTACGAAGATATTTACATTGATGTTTTTGAAATGGTGCAATCTCGCATTACTGAACGGTTTGCTTTAAATGGACTCAAACAGGTCATTCCAGCTGAACAAGAGTGCTTGCTTTTAGTAAACAGAGGTGAAACAAATTTGGAAAAATCAACCGAGTTTTTCAAAAATGATCTAGACATTGAGAGACTGCATTTACACTTGAATATGTTAGCTGACATCACTAACAAAAAACAACTGGTCTTATAAAAAACATACGTGATGCAAAAACCTACATTACACAATAGCCTGCAGTTGGAGAAATGTTATGTGAAGTAGTGAAGTGCATTAAGCTTCTACATGTAGCTTTGGTCACGACAGCAACAGCGCCATTTAGCGCCCTTACACAGTCTGATCTCCGATCAACAATGGGACAGAAACGATTGAACAACCTGGCTGTTCCTCATACCCACCGAGATGTTTTGGATGAATTGGATATCCAACCAGTCATCAACGACTTCATATTTAGTAATCCAGTCAGCCTGTCGACGTTTGCGCCTTTTTAAAGACACTCTAGCCCTAATAATGGCATTTAGAGCAATATTAAAAATCTTTATAAAACAGAGAATTAAAAACATACACAGTGTTAAATTTTCAGTTTCGAAATATTAGTACTACTTTAGTACTGTATTACTATATTACTGTATTAGTTATTTTAAAAATGTTAAATATTTTTAGGGTGTAAGACCCAATTAAAACCCGCTATTTACATACTTTTGACTGAAAGTATTAAGCATACTGTATTAACTATATTAAAGCATATACATTGAGATATTTTTTCTATTTAATGATCCTGAGACTTATTCAAAGTAAGCTAAATTAGCTGTTTAGCTTATTAATCACAGTGCTATTACTATGCGACAGCAAAGTTTTATGTTTTATTCTTGTAATGATAGTTCCAGATTTATTTAAATATAATTTCAGTCTTTTCAGAGCTATATATTCATTGATCATATGGCTCTAAAATGCTTTAAAAATCTTTAAAACTTACAATTTTTCATCTAAAATTTAGAAAATTTCCCTGGGCAAGAACCCCAGTATGGGCCCCCCAATATTTTTTATAAGTCGGCGCCTCTGCCGATTGATGTGATGATAGGGACTGAACGCGCTATATTTGGTATGGGTGCAGCAATTATTCATGAAATACCCTCCAGATAAGAGAGTGAGAAGCCCCCTCTGCTGCTGCTAATCGTCGCACACTGGTCTAAGAGTTTCCTCCACCGAACATAGCATAAGCTCCTCCATGTCATGCGTGCGGACTGTGCGGGGCCTTCCATGGTCAGTCTTGTAAGGTGCAAGGGTACCTGTGTCCCGCAGACACCGGAAGAGCCTGCCAAACAGCTTATCAGAGGGCACTCTGCACTGTGGATATTTTTCACCTTAGAAGGCATGGGATCTCAAGCTACGCCCATTTGCTAAGCCATAGCATAATATCATATCCGACATTTCACTTGTCGAGTAGTAGGCTTCCATTGCTAACAGTACTGTACCATAAAGTAGATAAAAAACTTCGAAAAGCAGCTTAGCCTACAACACGACTAGACCCACACAAACTGACTGCAGACCATCTAAGGGTAGGTACCGTACTGAGTGTAAGACATCATAATACACCGTCGACACATTTGACCGATCGCCAATGCAACGACTGTGTTAGGATCCGCAACCAAGCGTCGAGCAGCCCTTCGTATAAACACTTGTTTATCTCGGAAAGTATGTGTTTTCGGACGTCCGTTTATGGGACTTATTCTTCTTGTTGCGATGAGTAATACCATCTCCCTAGAATTTGACACTTGTTTTTGACCAATCTGTATATGCCGTTTCTAAGCACCATCAGATTGAGGATCTCTCGAAATCCGTCGTTAATTCTACGATTTGCTCTACCAAAATAACGGGAAACGTCACATTGGTGGTTAAAGAATTATTGTAACTTGTGTATTATGAAAGTATGTCATTTCAAAGCAACATCACATTGAGAAGCCGTCAAAATCGCATTGTTCTTGGTACAAATCTCAGTAGATCCATACTTTTTCTACTCATCTTTGCGTTTTCTAATAGACTCTGACACTTTCTTATTAGTTTAATAGAAGTATATTCTATAATGTTTGATGTTACGTGAGGAGTGAGTTTGCTCGACTAGCTATATGTACAAGACAGGTTGTGCTATTTGCAGTGTGACAGTTTGCGCATTGTTTCAAGTGTTGCATTTCACTTGTAAAGATTCTGCTGAGTAGAAACAGCGAACGTGTAAGAATGACATCAGGGTTTTACTAAAAAGTCAGGATGACGAAATAATTTTTGTCTTTTCGTGGAGAACTATCGTAAATTTGTGTCGCTCTATTTGCAATGGAATTTTTATAATTTGATACCTTATTGACTGAACATCGTACTTTTCTTTTTGGCTTGTAACATGTCCATGGGTACTGAAGTTTTTATTACTATTGTATGTTTGGTGCCTGTTCTTTATGAAGGTATCTGTAAGAACAGACACTGCTCATGTAGTAGTAATATCTACCCCTTGACAACATTTCATGATATTTGGAATTTGGGTTTATAAAATAAATAAATAAAATAAAATAAAATATTAATTATTACTCATGTATTATAGTGATTGGTTGTAATTAATATTTGCTTATCTGGAACGTGGAAGTTTAATTATTTGGCATCAGACGCTTGACAATGGCTTCTTCATCAATGCAATGTTATTCGTAGTTGACCGTGAAATAAGACTCAAATAATCGGACTTCGTATTTAAATCGTTTCCAAAGACTGCTGCGGTAGTTGCGGACTCAAAATCTAAATCTCAATATTAGAATAATTTGCCAGCCATGTCAGTATGTCGTACAGAGGTGACTGTCT
Organism: Schistocerca gregaria; assembly: GCF_023897955.1. NCBI lineage: Eukaryota > Metazoa > Arthropoda > Insecta > Orthoptera > Acrididae > Schistocerca > Schistocerca gregaria. The sequence continues at coordinate 275,110,722 of NC_064926.1, forward strand.
ACTAAACATAAAAAAGTTTACACAGTTAGTTAAATCAGATATATTCAGCGAATAAGCCTACAGTTACATAATTCAACTTACTTTCATAAATATAAATTCTTTACAGAATCGAGTACCTAGTAAGATTGCAACTCGCAGTGTTCTTATATAACATCAAATATGGCGGTGTGCCAGTTAATAAGATATACGTGCTTCCCGCACCAGTTCTTCTGCTCGACCTCCTTTTTCTTAAAGAAACATAAGAGTGTCGTAATTGTATTTTGTTTTATCAGCGGCATAGCGCTGCAGTTCTGTGCCATAAGCTTTATTTATTTGTCAGTGATTAATTATTTAACTAAGATTTCGCGTTTCCGAGGAAACTCACGCATGCAAATGTGCCTTTATATTGCCCCCTGAATTGCGAGGCGAAAGGACACACCTGCAGGCGAGCAATTCACCTAAAGGCATAAGAAAATCTAAGTTATCTACAACTATTTACATGACATACATTACACAGTATATTATATGCAAAATTTGAATGACGCGCGTGCGCCGTAAATGTTCTTATGATGGCAAAATAGAGTGCGCGCATGCACAGAAGCGTCTATGTGACTCCGGCACTGCCGTTATATCGTAAATTTAGATCACGCGGCACAGTATTGCAGTTCATTTTGTTCGTGTGCGCGCGCGTTTCTTAGTCGTTGCATAAAGAAAATATTCCACCAAGATTACTTATGAAGAGTACATTCTATGACAGGTAACTTAATTTTAAAATTACAATATTTGTTATAACACAATACAACTTTAGATTGTTGAATGTTCTTAGTTACATAGTATTGCATTGAAATGCTTCAAAGAAAAATGTCTTTTTGTTTCAGGTGGGTTGATCTATACACATCGTGTTGTTATTACAGTTTATATTCATCTGCTGCACAGTAATGTCTCACAGGTTAGTGTCGTCGTGGTAAAGTTTATTGATCACAGTAACATCGCTGTATCACAACGTATTGGATACATAAGCACGTCCATTTCCTATTTCCATTATAGTCGTTGTGATGCAGTTCGTTGTGACAACAAGCATTGTTTATTACAGATCGGACGTGACCCGTCGAGTATTTGGTCCATATGCAGTTCGTTTTCAGTATTCCGTGGAAGCTTGGTTGCAGAACCTAGCTGGCGTCGATCCTTGGACGGTTCAGGTAAGTTTGTCCGTCTCATTTCGAGAACATTCCGTTCCCAGAAGTTCCAACCAAAAAATTCTTCTACTCGTCGTGTTGTTTTCTGGACAGGCACGTTGTATCCATTTAATCCAGTTAACATCTTGAAGTTAGGTACTGTAGTAATGTCACTAGACGATGCACCAATTATGCACTTCACATTTTCAGTTTTTTGCTAAATATAGCTCACCTAAATGTTTGGAGATACTTATCAAAGAAATCGTTCATCGCGTTTACAAAGGTACGATGCATGATGAATGTCATTAACAGTTTCTTTCACATAGGTTTCTGCGTAGTTGCAGACTTAGTAATGTACGTTAATGTCCGTGAACAGTGATTCACTATGCAATGTTTTTAAAAGTTTTTCACATTTTGGCACTCGTTATCGTTCAAATTTTCACATACTAACAGTTACATTATACATCTTTAAAAAAAACGTAAGTAATTATACATATACACGTCACATATTTTCTTAACATAAACATGATAGAGTTACACATAAACATGTTTACATTATCATTACATAGCTATAAATTATTACATTATGTCACATTTGCTTACATGAATTGCAGATATTTGTGTTCCCTTAACGGTTTTGCTTGGATTTTATCGATGTTTTCTGTGATGTCATCTGAAATTAAGATAGGTTAGACACAACATTCACTATATCAGTAGGCAATACCAGGCGTTTTCACTACTCAATAAATATTCAAAATAATAAGAGACGGAAAACTGTCCCGATTTCTCGCCTTTTGTGCGTGTGTGTATAGTGTCTGTGTCGCCTTGGCTACTGGTAGATGCTTTTCTTGCTGAGAGATGTGCGTCTAATTTATTTCTCGAAGTAAAAGATCCTTTCACAGATGACGTCTGTCGGTTCGTCAGGTGTCATACCAAGTCAGTGGTACCTGCAGTCACAAGTGTTCCGTGAAAAATTAATATATAATTCACTACTACATAACCATAAATTTTACCTTAATATTCAGTCTTATTGGTAATGCCGCGGCGTTGAAAGAAAAGTTCTTCAGCCTTCAACTGCGTCACTGGTACAGCTGAAATGAAAATTTCTATACAACTTATTATCTATGTTGTAGCAAACGGAGTTTTGCCAGTTGCTTAGCAATGTTTTCATGGACATGACCTTGACATTATTTACACTCCTGGAAATGGAAAAAAGAACACATTGACACCGGTGTGTCAGACCCACCATACTTGCTCCGGACACTGCGAGAGGGCTGTACAAGCAATGATCACACGCACGGCACAGCGGATACACCAGGAACCGCGGTGTTGGCCGTCGAATGGCGCTAGCTGCGCAGCATTTGTGCACCGCCGCCGTCAGTGTCAGCCAGTTTGCTGTGGCATACGGAGCTCCATCGCAGTCTTTAACACTGGTAGCATGCCGCGACAGCGTGGACGTGAACTGTATGTGCAGTTGACGGACTTTGAGCAAGGGCGTATAGTGGGCATGCGGGAGGCCGGGTGGACGTATCGCCGAATTGCTCAACACGTGGGGCGTGAGGTCTCCACAGTACATCGATGTTGTCGCCAGTGGTCGGCGGAAGGTGCACGTGCCCGTCGACCTGGGACCGGACCGCAGCGACGTACGGATGCACGCCAAGACCGTAGGATCCTACGCAGTGCCGTAGGGGACCGCACCGCCACTTCCCAGCAAATTAAGGACACTGTTGCTCCTGGGGTATCGGCGAGGACCATTCGCAACCGTCTCCATGAAGCTGGGCTACGGTCCAGTACACCGTTAGGCCGTCTTCCGCTCACGCCCCAACATCGTGCAGCCCGCCTCCAGTGGTGTCGCGACAGGCGTGAATGGAGGGACGAATGGAGACGTGTCGTCTTCAGCGATGAGAGTCGCTTCTGCCTTGGTGCCAATGATGGTCGTTTGCGTGTTTGGCACCGTGCAGGTGAGCGCCACAATCAGGACTGCATACGACCGAGGCACACAGGGTCAACACCCGGCATCATGGTGTGGGGAGTGATCTCCTACACTGGCCATACACCTCTGGTGATCGTCAAGGGGACACTGAATAGTGCACGGTACATCTAAACCGTCATCAAACCCATCGTTCTACCATTCCTAGACCGGCAAGGGAACTTGCTGTTCCAACAGGACAATGCACATCCACATGTATTCCATGCCACCCAACGTGCTCTAGAAGGTGTAAGTCAACTACCCTGGCCAGCAAGATCTCTGGATCTATCCCCCATTGAGCATGTTTGGGACTGGATGAAGCGTCGTCTCACGCGGTCTGTACATCCAGCACGAACGCTGGTCCAACTGAGGCGCCAGGTGGAAATGGCATGGCAAGCCGTTCCACTGGACTACATCCAGCATCTCTACGATCGTCTCCATGGGAGAATAGCAGCCTGCATTGCTGCGAAAGGTGGATATACACTGTACTAGTGCCGACATTGTGCATGCTCTGTTGCCTGTGTCTATGTGCCTGTGGTTCTGTCAGTGTGATCATGTGATGTATCTGACTCCAGGAATGTGTCAATAAAGTTTCCCCTTCCTGGGACAATGAATTCACGGTGTTCTTATTTCAATTTCCAGGAGTGTAGAATGTAAATCTGTTTTTGTGGATAAATTCTGAGGTTTTGATTTTTGACACATGACACATGTTTTCAGTTCCCTGTAAATTTTTCTTCTCATATTGCTAAAATAACAGTATGTGCTGAGCTTTGCCAAACACCTTTTCGTCCCATAATGACCCCAAACTAAGTCTGTATGCCAAATCAAATTATGTTCAGACTCTTTGGGAATGCATACACACCAGTTAGTAGCATTTGGATGTCGTCGATAAAATAATACATTATTGTGTAACCTGTAATACTTAGTCAAAGGATGATTGTGTTTTTCTACCAGTAATGTTATTATCTTATACCAGTGAGGGTCAGATTTTTGTAATTTACCTATGTTTCTGCATATATCAATATAATATTGGTGATACTGCTTGTCTTGCATTAAGAGAATCCTGTAGTCATTTATATTTTCTAAGTCACTGTTGGTTTCATTCATACCTTGTGAAGTCTAGACAAAGTGTCGGCAATGGTGTTGTCCTTACCTTTTATGTCCTTAATTTCGAAAGAGTAGTTCTGAAGAGTAACTGCCCATCGTGATAATCTAGGATGTACAAGTTTACATGTTAACAGAAATGTCAGGGCCTGGTGATCAGTATAAATTACTGTATGTTTGCCAAATAAATAATAATTGAATTTCTTGAATGCCCAGACCATGGAAAGTGTTTCTAACTTAGTAGTGGAGTATGTACACCCACATTCACTAAGAGTACGACTTGCAAAACCAATAATTCTTATCTGTTCCTTTTCTTTATTCTTTACAACTTGAAATAAGCAACAGCCCAAGCCAGAACATGAAGCATCACAATCATACAAAAATCTAAATTGAAATCTGGATGGCTCAATATGTTTGCATTCACTAAAGCATGTTTAATTGTATTAAAGTCATTCTGGCACTGATCCAACCAGATCCAAACTTGATTCTTTCTGAGTAGATTTAACAGATGTTTAGTGTTCAAAAGTGGTTGTGGTAAAAAACGTCTGAAAAATGAACATAACCCAAGGAATGATTTTAACTGCTTTTTTGTTCGAGGGCTAGGAAAGTTTCTGATAGCATCTAATTTATTTGTTTATTTATTTATTTATTTATGCATTTATTTTACCTGGCAAGAATAGGGCCTTCAGGCCCTCTCTTACACCTAACCAGGCATACTCAGATTGAACGAGTTACAGTTTCTACAGAACATTAAGGACATATAACGTATTATGCAGTATTGATATTACAGAAAAAAAATAGATATTATAACAGTAGTACAATGATAACTATCACAATAAAAAATAATTATAACAATCAAGAATAATAATGATAATAATAATAATAATAATAGTAATGACTATGTACATGAAAGTAAACATACTTTTTTTTGTGAATGTCAGTCCTATTGTTAGTTGGGAATTTTCTCGTTATGTTCTTGCAGCTTGTGAGTTATTCTCATCGAGCAGAGACATAAGACGATAGAATGGGGTAAAAGAGATATGTAAGAGGTAGATAGCTTAGAGGAAGAGAAATAGAATGGTAAAATTCGAAACTGTGATGGAGAGGAGAAAGAAAGAGATGAGAGGGGCACAACAATGGTGGCTATACCGTCCCTAATATGTAAGTTTTGAGTTCCCTCTCGAATGTTGAGTAGTTTTGGATAAGACGCAGATCACAGGGGAGCACGTTCCATAATCGTATGGCTGAGATGGAGAATGACATGGAGAAAGATTTTTTGTTATGTAAAGGTACAGCCAAGATGCTAGATGTATCCGATCTGGTATTGCGATTGTGGAATGATGATAGGTGTTTAATGTGAGAAGATAAGTATTGGGGGCACCAGTGGCTAAGAAATCGATGAAGTAAGCACATCGTGTGGAGATCGCGTGCCTTATGTGGGCGTATCCAACCTAGCTGGGAGTATGAAGGACTGATATTATCATACAACCGAATATTGCACACGTATCTAACGCAAGCATTCATCACTAGCTCGAGGCATCCAGAATTTTCACTATTTGTGCCGTGTTGAACTACATCACAGTAATAAAGATTAGGCAAGACTAGTGTTTGTTTAACATGGGTTGGAAATATTTTTCTAAATTTTTGAATTGCATGTAGGGAGGAGAGCGATTTCCGGCAAGCTGTGACTGTTTGTTCTTCCCAGTTCAGGTGTTCATCCAAGATTATTCCAAGGTCTTTTACTGTTTTTTGGTATGGTAGTTGGGTACCATTGAGGAGTATTTGAGGGACTGTTTTGCGAAAGTACCGGCTGATGAACTTTGGATGAGATATAAGTATGACCTAGGATTTCTTGGGGTTTAGTTTCAGACCTAGGTTCTGTGCCCATCGAGAAACAGAGCAAAGATCTGCATTCATACTCGCTACTGCGTCAGCAATGTTTTTGGGGCTTGCACTTATGTACAGTTGGATGTCGTCGGCATATAGATGGTGGTTGCAGGAGTGAATCACTGAAGAAATATCATTAATGTACAGTGAGAAGAGTAGTGGACCAAGGATGGAGCCTTGGGGAACTCCAGAGCGCACGTTTTTCCATGATGACTTTTCCGACGATGTATGCTAGGGCTTTAGATATTGCAGGTAGTATGCTGATCGGCCTACAGCTCTCAGTGTACATGAACGTATGAAACTACAGGGAGTGCTATCCAAATACACTTCTGGAAATCGAAAAAAGAACACATTGACACCAGTGTGTCAGACCCACCATACTTGCTCCTGACACTGCGAGAGGGCTGTACAAGCAATGATCACATGCACAGCACAGCGGACACACCAGGAACCGCGATGTTGGCCGTCGAATGGCGCTAGCTGCGCAGCATTTGTGCACCGCCGCCGTCAGTGTCAGCCAGTTTGCCGTGGCATACGGAGCTCCATCGCAGTCTTTAACACTGGTAGCATGCCGCGACAGCGTGGACGTGAACCGTATGTGCAGTTGACGGACTTTGAGCGAGGGCATATAGTAGGCATGCGGGAGGCCGGGTGGACGTACCGCCGAATTGCCCAACACATGGGGCGTGAGGTCTCCACAGTACATCGATGTTGTCGCTAGTGGTTGGCGGAAGGTGCACGTGCCCGTCGACCTGGGACCGGACCGCAGCGACGCACGGATGCACGCCAAGACCGTAGGATCCTACACAGTGCAGGTGAGCGCCACAATCAGGACAGCATACGACCGAGGCACACAGGGCCAACACCCGGCATCATGGTGTGGGGAGCGATCTCTTACACTGGCCGTACACCTCTGGTGATCGTCGAGGGGACACTGAATAGTGCACGGTACATCCAAAGCGTCATCGAACCCATCGTTCTACCATTCCTAGACCGGCAAGGGAACTTGCTGTTCCAACAGGAAAATGCACGTCCGCATGTATCCCGTGCCACCCAACGTGCTCTAGAAGGTGTAAGTCAACTACCTTGGCCAGCAAGATCTCCGGATATGTCCCCCATTGAGCATGTTTGGGACTGGATGAAGCGTCGTCTCACGCGGTCTGTACGTCCAGCACGAACGCTGGTCCAACTGAGGCGCCAGGTGGAAATGGCATGGCAAGCCGTTCCACTGGACTACATCCAGCATCTCTACGATCGTCTCCATGGGAGAATAGCAGCGTGCATTGCTGCGAAAGGTGGATATACACTGTACTAGTGCCGACATTGTGCATGCTCTGTTGCCTGTGTCTATGTGCCTGTGGTTCTGTCAGTGTGATCATGTGATGTATCTGACCCCAGGAATGTGTCAATGAAGTTTCCCCTTCCTGGGACAATGAATTCACGGTGTTCTTATTTCAATTTCCAGGAGTGTATATTGGTTTCTGAACTGTACATTTTGACTGATATTTTCGTTACATTCAGCCTGTGGTTGATCAGTGAATTGTGTCATTGGTGCAGTGACAGACTGTACTGCGTCACTAATCAGCTGTTTGTTATTAGTGATGTATTCCGCTACGGAGTCGTGCACAATTGTTGGTAAATTTTCACGTATGCATCTATCAAAATGTTTGTCTTTGTTCTCTACCGAATCATGAAATTCTCTATTAATATTTTGAAAATGAGCTGTGGCATCAGATTGTAATCTGTCAGTCAGGTGTTGTTCAACATCGTCAAATTTATTCTGCACGTCAGCAATTCGTTTTTCAAGGTAGTCATGTACTGTAGGATATGGTTCAATTTGTCCAGTAAGAGCTTAACACATGACATTAAGGTTTTTTACTTGTGTCTGTAAAAGTGCTACGTCATTTGTAGTCTTTTCTTGTATCGTAGTAAGCTTGCAAAATTTCGCACTGAGTTCAGTCATCTGTTTGGTCAGTGTGGCGACTATAAGTTCCACACGTTTACATAAAGTGTCGTTACATGTCTTGATCAGATTTAATTTCGTCATTTTGTGTCTTTAAGGTTGCCATATTTTCTGCGTTTTGTTTCATTAGCATTTGTAACACGTTGCCAATGTTTACTGTTTGCAAGGTCACTGCCCCAGCCGCGTCATTAGACGTGACGTCATGTATTAACATGGGCTCTGATTGAGACTGAAATTTTGTGGTGAACGGCCTATTGTCAAAATTTCCGTTAACACTTGCGTCAATATTTGATGAATCGTCACTACCGGTTCCTGTCGTACAGTCATTTTCAAACATTTGTCTCGCGTCCGAGTCGGTTTGCCTCTGAATAGTATGTCTTTGCTGTTCCATCTTTGCGTATTGTTTTCTAGTTATGACCAAGTCACACGTAATATATGTTTCAAGAAAATAAAGTTTGACACTGGTTTTAAAATAAAATGCAGTTGAACATGAATCGCTCGTAGCAACAATGTCTGTTTGTTAATTTAAAAATGTAAACTGAATATGGGATTATTGTTAATGGCTGCTGGCCATGTTACAACGTATCGTACAGAAGTCGGCCATATTGTACACTCGTGTAATGGTATTGTTGCAGAAGTTATTGTTTAAGGAAAAGCACTGAGAATGAAATTTATCGCTGAAAACTGCTACGCGCGAAAGAAATACTACAGAATCTACTGAAAAGCTAATGCACTGAATTATGCGTCTGGTGAAGCCTGCCAATGCAAAGATGCTGCGTCTTACCTTATTTTGCTGGAAGCTTCGTTGCGTCTTCCCGCAAATTTTTAGAATTAAAAAATATCTTCAGATTCTTGTTATTTCTCATATATTCAAGTCCAGGTCCAGAAAGTTGATTTTTCACATGAAACAAAGAGAACAATGTAACAAATGACAAAATAACAAGCCCGACACGCAGTCGGCAATATAAAATAAATGAATAAAATAAAACATTAATTATTACTCATGTATTATAGTGATTGGTTGTAATTAATATTTGCTTGTCTGGAACGTGGAAGTTTAATTATTTGGCATCAGACGCTTGACAATGGCTTTTTCGTAAACGCAATGTTATTCGTAGTTGACCGTGAAATAAGACTCAAATAATCGGACTTCGTATTTAAATCGTTTCCAAAGACTGCTGCGGTAGTTGCGGACTCAAAATCTAAATCTCAATATTAGAATAATTTGCCAGCCATGTCAGTACGTCGTACAGAGGTGACTGTCTACTAAACATAAAAAAATTTCCACAGTTAGTTAAATCAGATATATTCAGCGAATAAGCCTAAATTTACATAATTCAACTTACTTTCATAAATATAAATTCTTTACAGAATCGAGAGCCTGGTAAGATTGCAACTCGCAGTGTTCTTATATAACATCAAATATGGCGGTGTGCCAGTTAATAAGATATACGTGCTTCCCGCACCAGTTCTTCTGCTCGACCTCCTTCTTCTTAAAGAAACATAAGAGTGTTGTAATTGTATTTTGTTTTATCAGCGGCATAGCGCTGCAGTTCTGTGCCATAGGCTTTATTTATTTGTCAGTGATTAATTATTTAACTAAGATTTCGCTTTTCCGAGGAAACTCACGCAAGGCATGCATATGTGCTTTTATAGGTTGGATCAGAAACCTGCTCGGATAGCTGAACGATTAAGACGACTGCTTGCGTAAAGTGGGAAATCCGGTTTAGAGTACTTGTCCAGCACAAATTATAACTTGTCGCCATTGAATCACTTCAATGCCCTCATTGTGCAGACGTCAGTATTTGTATTTTATCATAAAGATTTTATTTAAATATATCACAGACAGAACAACGCGGCTAGCGTGTGGACAAGGGAGGAAATGTGCCTTTCCATGGAACTAACATAGGAATTTTACGCCGGTCCATTTCGTGAACAGTGTGTTTTGCGAGCTAGATACAGCCGACGACTGCTGCTGGAGTGCACTGCGATAGCGTGTGCCACATGAACGCCATGTTCTCAACGTTGATGCTCGAAAGCACAGTCCGTGTGCCGACAACTTTTACGGCATAATCTGTTTGCACCACACTGTGGCAGTCGCTAGAAGCACTCAGCATCACTGTGCCTGACAAAGGTTAACGCTGCTTGGCCCTTTTCGATGGTGACGAAACCCTGTTTCTGCTGCTTGCTTTGCTTATTTGTGTCGTGATCTTAATGATACACCCACCATCGCTCTTGCTGATTAGCAGCTGAAGAAATCAACTTGATCGGACTGACACAACTGAAATATTTACGCTGGCGGACTTTTAGAAATGGTGTAAGCAGCAGCAGAATCCAGAGGGAAACCTTTATCATTTCAAAATGTCGTGCAAAATGTTTAAAATTGATACATGACTGATTTTTACTTTTTTCACTATCTCTTTGATTGAGATACTCTGTTCTTCGAGCTCCAGAACTTCCATTTCTCTCGCGTTTCGCTTCTCTTCACATAGAGACAGTCCGCCACTTGATTCTGTGTCATTCAGACTTGTTTGGGTACACTGGAAACAACGGCGCTGCTTAGTCACTGTGTCATCTGACGGTGCCTTGTTGCTGTGGGCTTCACCCGCTAAGCAGGGACTGATGACGTGTTGCTCCCTTCCAAAAACAGAAAACTAATTATTGTGCGATAATCCATATATCAATGTGCTACGCTGTTTTGTTTTGGTTCCTCTAGCGGCGTGTTGCGGTACTGTGGCGCGACGATTTCGGTGTGGACATGTTAACAAACTCTTCACTTAATTACTCAATTTTACTTTTTCGATGCGATTATTAAAAATTTATGACTATCCGTCATATGCGTCCCCCAGTCAATTCCACGACTGCATAGATTTATCTATAGCTTATTTTAAATGGAGTTAATTCCAGTTACCGCTAATAAAGTAGAATTCCAAAGCCACAATTTCCTGCAGATAGCCAGTTTGGTTATACCTAAGCTCCCATGAAAACAAGAGTGATTGTAGCACAATGAAATTTGACAGACACATTTGTAAGCCCATGCAGGAGAGAAGTAACGAATAAACCAGGGATAATATTGGTCACACTTATTGCTTCAATACATATATCATTAGCTGTCTTTTGAAACTGGAGATGTAATGCAGTTCTCTATTATAATGAGTTAGGTCATTTCAGTGTCACATGCCTTGCTACAAAAGAGGGGTCGATAAAGTGCCTGAATGATGGTGAGGGAACGAAAGGATTTTGCCCTGGTGCCAACAGGTGTTCGGATAAGGGCTCTAAGGTCGAGGAGAGATATGAGGGACAGTGTTCATAGTTACGACAGTAGAGGAATTAGACAGTATGGAAATCTCTGCACTTGTCTGTATGCAGCCAAGATAGCTGAGCATTTGATGGTGAAATATGATGAAAGAGACAAACGTCACAAATATATTAAACACAGGCGTTCATAACCAGTTGCTTGTACTGTGAGCTTTCCTGAGAAAGCCCTTACAGTATCACATCGCTGCAATCAATAATCTCAAATATAAGTGTGTGTACAAGTTACTTTTTCAGATCTAGTGAGGAGAGCTTTTTACAGTTTTGTAGGAGATAGAGAGATGCTGATTCCTTCTTGTACACTGGAGTTACATTCTCAGTGCAATTTAGGTTTTTATCTACTATTACTCCTAGACTCTTTGCTGGGACAGAGAAGTTGATTCAGTACAAAACAATAGCATGAGCACAGTGAACTGAAATATCTCACTTCTTCATAGTTGTCATCCTCGCCTTAGGCGAAAACAATACATTACTAGTAAGTGGTTACATTGAGTGCACTATAGGGGTACAGCACACTAATGGCGTCCAAATAACCATGGACGCAGCTGTCAAGAAAAGTTAAAATAAGGTAAATTTTGAATATACAAATACAACTACAAATTTCAGATCATGAAACTCGTTTTCATTATTTTTAATTTTCTTCATTTGTTTATATCCCAGTTTATTACTTCCACCTTCAAAATACTGAAAATCCAAACCAATAATTAATTTATGATATCTGTTTGACAAAATAATTTTAAAATTATTATCGAGATCCGTACAGTTTTCTCTCCATGTCTAGTTTACAAATATTCACATTCTGGGACAAAATGTAATTCATTTATTTCTAGTTCACTAATCTTATTTATAAGGGAATTGATAGTATTGTTGAGCTTCTTGAACAGAGATCCCGTTTATACAGAACAAAAGTTTGATAGGAAAAAATAATACATTATAAAAATTTTAATCCTATAAATAAGTATGAGTATGACTACCATATGGGATGAATTTAAATCTGACATTTTTGTTGAGAGAAATAATAAACCAAAAGAGAAACAAGTTGAATATGATATTTGTAAAGATTATTTTAAACCATATCTAGCTATAGAACATTTGAGGAGTCTAAAAGATATTGATGAACTAATAATAATTTATTGAGAAGAAGAATACAAAAGAAAATTTGATTGTTATGAGGAAACTCTTATAGAAACAAATAGGAGCAAATAGAAAACTCAATTACTCTTTTTTATTATAAAAATAGCGAATTATCGACATTAACATTATAATTTACCAAAAAAAATCTACTGAAAACAGTAAAAGATTATACTTGTGTTTATATAACAACACTGTCTGAAAAATACTTGAGAGCCTAATGGTATCATGAGCCATGGTGCCATCCTCAGCCACTAGGCATCACCAGATGCAGATACTGAGGGGTATGTCGTCAGCACACTGATCTTCTGACCGATGTCAGTTTTCGTGACTGGTGCTGCTATTTTGTAAGTGAACAGATCCTCAATTGACTTCGCAAGGGCTGAGTGCACGTTTCTCACTCAGAAACCAAAACATCTAAATCTCTAGATTTAGAAAACAATGAATTCAATAAGAAACAACTAATAAAATTATGTAATTGTTTTAAAGAAGTTACAATGCAGATTTAGTTTTTACATTAGAAGATATAGAAAACTTATTTTAATATCCATTCAATTTCAGACTATTCTTATAATTTTAAGTGAAGCCCTTTATCACTGTGCTTTTATCATTCTTCTGAAAATAGTAGCTCTTAGGTCCATTTGAAGACCAATTTGTAAGCTATTTATTATTTCCTAACACAAGTCCATTCACCAAACATACAACTTTTTTCTACCATCATCCTGCCCATACAAAAATATATAACATTTTTCGTAGCTCATCGAAATTATTATACAACGTTAGCCTTGCATTTGAGATGGTGAATGTTGCTGTAAAAATACTTATAAACATGTTATTTTCTACATGATAATCCTTGAAATTGTACTTCATTTGTACCACATTATCATTAATAAAATTTATATCTATATTAGCTAATCGGTAATCCAGTAGAATCTCACAAAATTGTTGTAAATTTGTACCATACTCTGGTTCACTCACATATTTTGTTGTCCAAATTTTCCTCAGAATGAATTCAGACATATCTTGGCAACAACACATTTTCTTGGATTTTCTTTTATTCTATCAGGATCTAAGCCAATAATCAATTTTTCTTTAACTGTGTTGATACACAACACATTGGTTTCAAAATGTTGAGGACAGTTTCTAATCTTATTATCATAAAGTCTTCTACATAATTTTTAAACAACATGTCATATTTATTTCCACAATCCCATACTTTATAAACTTCTAAAATCTTATATACTTTTTCTACAGCTTTCTTTACTTCATCAGCTGTCCAAGTTCCAATAAACCCTCTTTCATCACTGTTGTCATTATATTTATTTATTTTTCTCTTCTGCAAATTTGTCACACAAAGGAAACAACAGTTTTTCATTTCAATTGATCTTTATCCATACGAGCAAAACTGAATGATAGAATCCCATGGGAGCTGATACTTTATGCTTTATAGTAGCAAACCATTTTTGGAATAATACCTTGGTCTACATTTTTTGTCAGATGTTCCTCAGAATAATAAGCATAATATTATACAGTTTGATAAAGACTGTAAACATAATCATATCTTATTTTTGTGTTAACACCATCAGCTTCAGCTCTCAATTATATTGTTTGTTTGACCATCACAAAAAAATCTCTTGGATTCAAAGGCTCAATTAAATCACTTAATTGTTTCAATTTCTTAAGTTTTTTTATATTCTGCTTAGTTGGTTCAATCACATTCCCAAATGTCTACTAAAGTAAATCCAAAATTTTATATTTCGCTACTTCTTATTAGTCTTTTGACATATATTTAACGAATTTCATCTTATCATTAATTAAGTTTAATATGCTCATAATCCAAGCAAGATGAATATGTGAGCCACTGCATCTCAGATAAGAAATACAACAACTGTAAAGCATTCTGAGGAATGATGGGTAGTCCACCAGGTATATTACTCATAGAAGTGTAACAGAGACAAACACGTGGCAAAGTAAAACATCGAAAAAAGAAACGTTGGGTATGGCCTTCCTGCCATACATCCCCAGAGTGACACACAGAATCGACCATATAACACTATTTACAAACCGACAAAGACGATCAAAGAGTGTCTCACATCGGCAAATAAGAAAAGAGACCCACTTTCAATGTTGGGAATATATCGCATACCATGCACATGTGGAAAATTTAATGTTGGAATCAGTGGACGATCGATGAACACCATGATCACAGAACATAAGCAAAGTTGTAGGCTGGAGAAATCGACTGATCACATAGTAAAATTCGTTGACATGGAAGTTACGGCTGCAGAGAAGACATATCAGACCCACTAGTGCAAAGAAGCTATAGAAATACACAGACATGCTGGTATATATATATATATATATATATATATATATATATATATATATATATATATATATATATATATATAATGGGATTGTTAACTTCATATTTTCATTTCCTTTACAAACACTTCAAGAAAGATAGCAGAAATAAAAACTGAAAATTTACTGTGTCAGTTACAAGCTGATGTCCAATTTTATTCATTATATTTTCTCTGGATAGCTCTTTTTTTGTACATTATGTTAGCATTTTGAATTTTTAAAATCAGTTAATATTATGCTCAGAAATTAAGAATAACTATTTTGTCCTTTCCTGCAAATTATGTATCCCGACTTATTTCCGTGTATTGTAGGTAGTGGCTCTTCAGGGCCATTGTTCATGTTCAAAAATGCAACCAGAATTCGATTATCTCTAAAAATGAAAAAGTTATAACGAAAAACCTACATCTCATATATCTTTCATGCTCAACAGTACAGTTGATGCACCTTACATGTGTCAAAGTGAATGGTTTAAGCATTTTACATTGTCCAATCTGTACAAACAGTGGTGCAATATATATTAGTGGGAACTAACTTATTTAGAAAATCTGTCAACAGATGGCAGTGAGGTAAGCTCCATTAAAATTAATAGGAGAAATTGCATTATTTTAAACACAAAATATTCTTTTTTAATATTAATTTGAGTGGTCAAAATCAGATTCAAATGTTGTTTACAATTCATCTCTTCTAAAAAATTACTGTAATGGAAAGAATATCATCTATTTGCATCCAAAATAATCGGAAAAATTAGCACATGTTAGAATGTAAGTTTTTAATTCACTTAGTTACTGTATAAACAATCTGGAAAGGCTTCATTTGCTCCCAGTGTGCCTTAGGCCAGGAGAAGGCTAGCCAACCAAGCTGAGCTGAAGCTCATCGTCACTCCATTACATCACTGCTGCCCAAGCTCTTCCTCCTCAATTAAAGACGACAGATGACAAATGCAAGAAGGATAACTTCTATCAAGATACTTGATCATCACGACACCACCATGCACCTGGACTTCAAGTTGGACTTTGAAGAAGCCCCAGAGGGATGAGGGATGGGAAAGGTGAGAAAATATGAAAATACCTCTGGGGTCTCCTTCAGATGGTTCTGAAGGTATTCGACATTTTTATCCTGTTAAAGCAGTATTCTATGTAAATGGAGACTCTACCCAAGAAGCTCAACAACACTGACATATCTAAAGGGTTTTTAAAACTTGGTGAGCTGGAATTAAATGAAACATATTATATTACAGGATGTGAATATTTGAAAACTACATACAGGGAGACAATTTGAATGGAGCTCAATCATAAATTTAAAATTATTTTTCCAAAAAGATCAAAATTAGTTACTGGTTGGCATATTCAATATTTTGAAGTTGGTGTATTGAACTGAGATATAGAGGAAAAAAGAAACTTAAAAATAACAATAATAAATTTCATGATCTGCTATTTCTAATTTAATTTTTTGTACTCAAAATTTACCTTTTTAAAACGGTTTTGACCACTGCATCCTTGTTTTTGTTGTTGTAGGTGCATGGTACATTAATTGCCCCCTAGTGCATTCAACATACCCACTTAACTACTGACAGTGACATCTTTTAAATCTTCACATCTTTAGCTGTTAAAGACTCAGCTAGCATCCTTGATTGATACTGTGTGAAGACCGCACGCACAACTGCCCAAGTCCCACCCTTCAAATGCGGCTCTTGGTTTTATTTGAGTGGCTTTTGACTTCATTTCAGTGATGTCATACAAACCATATGTCAGTGGAATTTCAGCGCTTTGGTGGCAAGGATAATAAACAGGGGATATGTCGATACCATAGTATAAAGTCTCTGCGAATTTCATACCATGTACTCAGATGGACAGTAACTATGCATCACAGGCAGACACATGAACAACATAAGCGGATGTCAGCATTTGAGAGAGGATGTGTAGATGGGCTCAAAGAAGCTAATTGGCGTAATTGGTGACTCATTCAACATTGAATAGTAGCGATGCCACTACTTGGTGACAGTGGTAGGGGTGAGGTGGGTGAACCAAGATTGAACACAGTGTCAGGAAGGAAGCGGTCGATCTAGACGGACAACAGAACATGAGGACTGGACAGTCTTCAGAGAGGCACTCAGAGCCCCGGGTCCATCATTATCCTTGATCCAATGTGCAAATGTTGCTTCAGTGAGCACAAAAACCATTAATAGGCGGCTCATGGTGGCGGGGGGAAGGGCTGAGCTCAAGGTGACCCTTGCACCGACTACCATTGACCTCTGTACACCAGCAAGCTCATTTGCAAGAAAAACGTGTTGCAGCCCTATCAGCAACTGTGATAAATTAACACATCAAAGATTCGCCTCAGTTGCGAAAAGTTACTGGTCTTTACCCAGGTTTCAGCTAGAGTAATATAGCCATCTTCAGAAGCATAAAATAAACTAATGTATGTCGCAATAAGGCACGGTCAAACATAAAAAGTTAACGTACCGTGGTACCATGTCAAGCTACGTTACTTACCTCAAGACCAGTAACTTTTCGCAACTGAGGCGGATCTTTGACGTATTAAGCTCATTTGCAGTGGCGTCAGACTCATTTGGCCTCGAATATTATTGAATGGAATAGAATTGTCTTCAGTGATAAGTCCGACTTCGAAAACTGGGCCGCATTGGCCAGTGAAGATGTGTCTGGAGACTCCCAGGACAGCAGAGGGACACCAACCTGACTGAGATACCAAACTGACTGTGTCCCGCAATATGCTCTGACAACCAAAAGTGATAGTCTGGGGTAGCATTTCATTCCATAGCAGCACCCTTTTCTGCAAAGCGGTGCGTCAACGCTGTTCTACACCCCGTTTTCTTGCCCTTCATGGCGAACCATCCTGAGCTTACATTTCAGCGAATTAATGTCATCCCACACATGGCGAGAGTTTCTACTGCATGTCATTGTGCTTGCCAGACCCTACCTTGGCTCCCCTAATAGAGAACGCCTGCAGCATTATGGGTGGGCCCCCTCAGCCAGCTCGAGATTTTGAAGATGTAACTTGCCAATTGGACAGAATTTGGCACGATATCCCTCAGGAGGTCATACAACTACTCTAGCTGTCAGTGCCAAGCTTTGGATGGACACTAAAAAGCAGGAGATTTAAAAGGCTTACCAACACGCTGGTACTCTCTCACTCCGTGTGTAGAGCAAATAGTGAAAAACTTTTAACCAATCAAATAATACTTCGTCTCGGAGGAGTACAAACTAAATGTACTCCGAGACTTTTCGAAGATGAGTCATCTTTGGCAACCTGGGCTTTACATTGAACATTGGTGGTCATTTTGTCTCTTTAAAGGGAAACTTTCAATATGATTATGCTCTTATATGGCTCTGCGGCATCCTCAGTAGCCTTGAAGTCGGTAAATGACGGTCGTGTCAGAACATTCAAAAGAGAAGCGACCAAATACTTCCAGCGTAGTATAGACTCTCTTGACAAAAGTTTTGACTTTGCAGAGAGGGTGTATAAATCTTTTAAACCATTTTCATTACTAGGGAAATAGTGCTTAGTTTCAGGATTCATCGAAGTTACTTTTCGATATGAACTTCATGCGAACGAGGATTTGATGTTCGAAGAATGTGTGCAATTAACCACTTTTATAAAGGAAGAAGAGGACAACTGTTTTAGCTGCTGTCTGATGATAAGTCGATGAAATTTTTTCGTCGTTTTGAAAACTGTGAGAACATGTTTAAAGTTGTCTGTTTAGTGATTTTTACACCCCATTCCAATGCTGCTCCGGAAAGAATTTTCACTCCTCATGAGGAATACTTAGCAAGCCGAGAGAAACCATTTATTAAGGCTACATTAGAAGCTTACTTAATGGTGAAGATGAATTACTCATTTACTTGCCTGCATTTTCGACGGTTTCTTGAAGAATGGAAATCCTACTCTGGAGGTTGAAAAGCAAGCAGAAATATCAATAAGGTAAAATGCAGTGCTTTGTTGTATTGCACTTGGAATTTTAGGCCTGTGTGTGTTTTGTCCAGGTTAAGAAACCATTTATTAAGGCTACATTAGAAGCTCACTTAATGGTGAAGATGAATTACTCATTTACTTGCCTGCATTTTTGACGGTTTCTTGAAGAATGGAAATCCTACTCAGGAGGTTGAAAAGCAAGCAGAAATATCAATAAGGTAAAATGCAATGCTTTGTTATATTGCACTTGGAATTTTAGGCCTGTGTGTGTTTTGTCTAGGTTTCGTAAAAAATGTTGATTTTGTTCAGAAAAAACATGCCAACCCTGAGTATAGTGGAATGTGAAATTTCACGCTGTGACGTCACCAGCTCTTCACCCACCTGCGTTTTCACGTCCCGTGAGAGGACGGTTTTAGCGAGTACTGCCGCTCTGCGGCACTAGTTGCAAATTATAAAAGGTCTTGCAATAGATACAAGTTATTCAAATATTGGAACCTGTGTCTTCAAAGGAAAAATATTTATAAACGACGAATTTTATGCCCTTGGAGCACATGCTTGTTGCAAATACGAGTTTCCAATTAAATAACGTTCAACTCATAATTTTGGCTTCATATATAACTAAAATTTTCTTTGAAGACGAAAAACATGATAATCATGAACACTTCCAAAATATTTACTTGAAAATTAGCCGACAAATTAAAACATTTATGGACATTTTTTCTTTTAAACAGACAACAAAACAAGTGCTGAGCCTATTTCATATTGTCATTCACTGCATTAAGTGTTCCCACCTCTCGCTATATTGTGGTACGTCCACCATTTTAGAAAATGATTGTTTTGGTGGTCCAGGTGTTGTGGTGTGGAGAAGCATAATTTTGTTTGGGTATACTGACCTCCAAATCTTTGAATATGGCACACTCACCAACCAACTTCATTGTGGCACTGTAATCCTTCCACGAGTGAGACTTTTCAGGGCTGCATCTTGCACTGACTTTTTCTGCGTGGATGACAATGCGCGACCGCATCGAAATGCGCAGGAGGAGGAGCTTTTAGAACGATATCCTATCGAGACAGTGTATTCGGCTGTCCGTTCCCCCGAATTAAACCGAATTGAACACATGTGGGTTGCATTGGGAAACGTACTGCAGCACGTCCAAATGCGTCAATGACCATGCAGCAGTTGTCAACTGTGTTGGTGTGGGGAATGTAACTCCCTACCAGCAGGACTCCTTACTGACTTTGGGTTGGGTTGGGTTGATTTGGGGGAAGAGACCAAACTGCGAGGTCATTGGTCTCATCGGATTTGGGAAGGATGGGGAAGGAAATCAACAGTGCCCTTTAAAAGGAACCATCCCTGCATTTACCTCAAGTGATTTAGGAAAATCACGAAAAACCTAAATCAGGATGGCCGGACGTGGGACTTATCGACTTTGTGGCCAGCATGGGAGCAGGTAGTAGGACATGCATTGCTGTCCTTTGTGATCACACACCCTATTAAAAACCATCTCCCGTCTTTTGCAATGTCCAGGGGATCATCATAACCTGTTGTGACTTCAGCGTACCATTCTGTAGTATATGTACAGTAGCAGTTCCTTCTATGTATGGTCCAAGTTTCATCGAACTAAGTTACTTGGTAGTGACACATAATGCAGAAGTTACTTTCGTTCTTAAGTTTTACACACCAGTGTATAGCTCTTGATGGAGTCAAATGTGTGGCTGTTTACACGATGAAATCCAGGAAACAAATGTCTGGCCACAGATGCGAAGTGCAGTAATAACGTTGGGAGAAGAGTAGATGGTTTAGAGATAGATAGATAGATAGAGAGAGAGAGAGAGAGAGAGAGAGAGAGAGAGAGAGAGAGAGAGAGAGAGAGAGAGAGAGAGAGAGAGACTGTAAAGTAATGTATTCAATATGAAGTTGTGATATGAGTAAATTTCATTTGGAGACCATATGTAAAAGTAGATCAGATAACGAAGAGTATGCGAACTAATGCTCGAAAAAGTGAATATTTTTTCGCACGTAATATAAATGAAGTGGAATATAAATGCTGCGTTTTTAATATCTTCATCCTCTCATTTGATAGGTGGCTGCCGTACTATTGGGAGAGTGAAACTGAAATGAAAATTTCTTTAGACTCTGTGTACATTGTTAGAAACCAACTGTAATTATTAGTCCTTGTGGACAATGGAATGAACAGGCAGGTGAACATTCTGTTGTCTAAATAATAACAAAAAGGAAAGTTCAGGGCATTTCAAAAAGCATATATGTATTTCTAATGCATATATTTATTAAACTTTAAGACATACGAATATGACACTGAACACTTATATTTATGAAACTGTCAAGTTCAGATTACAGATGTCCAGTATGTCCTCCACCAGTGACACGAACAATATCACATTGATACTCAAATTCCTCCCATACTCGTGCAATCATGTCCTTTGTCACTGATGTTATGGCAGGTTCTGTGAGAGAGCTGGTGTACAAAAGCTGTTTTTAACGAAATCCCACAGGAAGAAGTCAGAGGGTGTCAAATACGGTGAACCTTGGAGCCCAGCTGAGACATGCTAAGTCGCCAGCTCCTTGACGACCAACCCAACGGTTCGGTAGAATTTCATCCAGATACTCATACACTTGGCGACTCCAGTGAGGGAGTGGCCCGTCTTGCTGAAATATGAAGTTGTCTTTGTGCAGCCTCGAAAACAACCAGTTTTCTAACATAGGGAGCAAGATACCGCTGACCGATAACCAAGTTTCCATCAGAGAAGAACGGGCCGTAAGTGTATGATTGGGATATTGCACATAACTCACTGACTTTGGGCGAATCTTCTACATGTTCAATGGCTGCATGTGGGTTCTGTGGGCCCCAAATTCGAACATTGTGTTTGTTTACCTGACTACTAACATGGAAAGTCGCTTCATCACAATGTGTTGTGCGAAAGTGTTATCATTGTCAATAGCATCAAGAATTTCGTTACAAAATGCCACACGTTTACATTTGTCATCAGAATACATAGCTTGTAGCAGCTGTAACGTTTACGGCTTTGTAATCAACTGACGTCCTACAACACGCCAAATTGTTGTTGTAGGCAGTTGTAACTCCTGTCTGGCACGACGAGTTGATTTTGAAGGACTACGCTGGAAAGCAGTTTGAATTCATGCAACATTTTCTTCAGGAACACGAGGGCGGCCTGGACTCCTTCCTTTACGTATACATCTTGTATCTAGAAACTGTCGCTACCATTTGCGAATGTTCCACCCATTTGGATCATCAGTTTGGTACCTCAACCTGAAACCTCTTTGCACTGTAATCACGGAACTGCACTTCGCAAACTTGAGAACACAAAATGATTTCTGCTACAGAATAGCCGTTTTAAACATATGATGCAAAACAAAGACAACTGACATCTAGCGGCTATTAATATAAACTAGGCTATGTATTTGTTTCTCCAATAGCCGAGCTGAGGCACAGCGATCGATAGTTTGTACAAAATAATACTTTGTAATAAGTAATTCTTTTTTAAACACCCTGTATAATAGCTGGTAGTTTCAATTGGCCAGTTTTCAAGCTGTTTCTCATCGTTAATCGTTCCACAACATTGCCATCATTTCCTTTTCTCTAACTAAAGGATCACTCACTTAATAAACCGCCAAATCAGGGTCACCTGCCTAGTGTAACTAGTGACGATTCCTTTTGCTTCCGGCAGTCTCCGGGTCGACTTACAGCCGAAAAATCACGCAGATTTTCCACGTTGACTCAACCAATATTTTACTCCACTTCCCGACATAAAGTACATAGTTAGAGTTGGTACTCTGAGGAAGGGAATAGTCCATACACTGGAGAAAGGCCAAAACAGGCAACAAATAACACTTTATTTGAATTCTGTGTTTCTCGACTACTGCCACTAAAAAATGTTTTTCGTCTACACTTATGTTCGGTGTTACTGGAGAGAAAAGTTATTAGTCTTTGTATTTCCCGCGTTCACCTCATCTGTTTTGAGCTCATATCAGTGTCCATTGTCCCTGATTATCTTCGCAGAGTGAATCTTTCACGCTGCTGTGATTGATTCGGGGTAGGAGGGTGTATCACCGTTTCTTACTATCTCCCCCCCCCCATATATAGTTTGCTGTTACGGTCATTTTAATTTCTATTCGTGTTTTATTCGTCTCATACAGGATGGGGCGAATAAAAGTGGCCTGGAGAATAGAGTTCCAGTGTACAAAGAAACACAGAAGAAGGACAGAAATACAGTACTAATCTGATTTTAGCAGATGTTAAATGTGACCACCACTCATATCTTGGGATTCTTGGGCCCTGATCAGCAAGTTGCTGAAGGCAGATCGAAACTGGATTGCTGGAATTCCTGCATTCTCATCCGAAATATTCTGCTGCATTTCTTGAAGACCGTGAGGCTTGTTGCGATATACCTCAGACTTCAGGGCTCCCCACACGAAGTAATCGTACTCTGACAGATCAGGTGACCTAGTGGACCAGCTAACGCCGCGACCAGAATGCAAGACCGGGTACTGTATCGATCGCGTGATCGATCTGAAACGCCTGTCTCTTGCGACAAGCGTCGCTTTGATTTGGCAGGACTCTGAAGCATTTTCTGGTAAACTGCGGACATATTTCCTGGTGTGCGGGCACGTTTCGGAATGTTTTTGACTTGTTCAAAACAGATCCTGTCTGACGCCATTTTGGGACCAAGTATTCCTTGGCACTCTTTGCTGGCACTTGGACACCATTAAACTACTCAGCGAATAACTGATCACACCGTTTTCACGACTTTGTTGTCGCGTAACCTTCCACAACGAACACCCGCTGCTCTACTGTGAGTACCATCTTCCCCATTGCATTGCTCCACACACACTGAAACAGCCGGCACCACGCTCTGTGGATCACGTGGCGGGCGTAAATGTGATGTGCGCGTCGCGGTGTGTGGTTATGTGCATTCATTCACGTCCTGTCGACTCCACTCTTTCGGTCCACTTTTATTTGACCACCCTGTATTTTACACATCATTTTATCTTACTGTACAGGAGACACGTAGATTTTTCTAGAATGAAATGTTCACTCCGCAGCGGAGTGTGCACTGATATCAAACTTCCGGGCTTATTAAAACTGTGTGCCAGACAGAAACACGAACTCAGGACCTTTGCCTTAGCGAGCAAGTGCTCCACCAAGAGAGCTACCCACGCACGACTCACGACCCTTCCTCTCAGCTTTATTTCCACCAGCACCTTTTTTCCTACTTCCCAGACTTCACAGTTCTCCTGTAAAACATACAAGACTAACACTTCTGGGAGAAAGGATACTGCAGAGGTAGTCTCAGCCTGGGGATGTTTTCAGAATGAAATCTTCACTCTGCGTGGTAGATTAAAACTGTGTCTCAAATTCGACACGTTTGCCTTTTGCAGGCAAGTGCTCTACAGTACGACTGATAACCCATCCTCACAGCTTTACTTCCGCCAGTAGCTCACCTGTAGCCTTTCAAACTAAGCTAAGCCATGTCTCTGCAATATCCATTTTTCCCAGAGTGCTAGTCCTACAAGCTTTGCGGTAGAACTTCTGTGAATTTTGGAAGGCAGGAGATGACGTACTGGCGGAAGTAAAGCTGTAAGGAGAGGTCGTGAGTTGTGCTTCGGTAGATCAGCCGGTGATGCACTATTTTTGGATTTTTGATACAATGATCCTCTTTGGTATTTCCCTTTACTTTCGAGAATACTTGCATGCATTTCTCCATAGCTACGAGCGGATTCACTGGTTTCACGCAATGGTTAAAATAAATAAATAAAATAAAATTCTTCTCTGTTATACCAATTTGATACCCTCCCCTCCCCGTTTTCTTTCCTTCTTTCTTAGGTTTATGAAGAACTATTGACATAGGCCAAATTAGGGGGCAACACCTGAAGGGGCAAACACATTTTTTTGTTAAAGTCAAGGTGGCAGTGGTATATAGACCTTTTTGTAGGTTTCTTTATAACCAGGAAAGTGAGAAGAAAAATAAAGAAAAAAAGTCGGTAGAGCACTGGCCCATGAAAGGCAAAGGTCCCAAGTTCGAGTCTTGCACTGGCCCATAGTTTTAATCTTCCAGGAAGTTTCATATCGCTACATAACATAATTCTCCAACACTATTTTTACCAGAACAGGTTTACATTGAAAACAATAATATTATTAAATCGTTTTTCTTTGATGTATCAGTACATTCGACAATATACACAACACTACGATATTAAATAGTCACCTTCTTCAACAGATCATCTTATCATTCATAAATAGCTCAGTTGAGTAGTACATCTTTCAACCGAGGGATCATGTAGTTTTGTCTTCAGTGAACCTCTCTCTATGCTCAGTACCACCGTACTTGAGTTTATTGAAAACTTTTATTCCCATGTACTGAGGTGTCTGTTGGTACATTTTTATGAGATATTTTGGAAGCATGAAATTTTCTTTGTGTCTAGTGTTGTACATATGTTTGAAGTGGTTTTCTTCAGTTAGCTCAGGATTACTACGTAAAAAAGATGATAATCTCAAATATGTACAATTCACGGATAGGTAATGAATCTTTTTGGAAATAGCAGGATCCGTGACTTGTAGCTTCAATTCCCCCCCCCCCCCCCCCCCCCCCCGCCGCCCCTCCATAAAAAAAAGTGAACCATATTTCGAGTAAAAGAGGTGTCAACGATTTTAATAACAATAACAATAAAATTTATTAAATATTTTAATATAATAATAATAACAATAATAATACACAAATAAAGTTTTGCATCACCTTGGTTCCGAGAGTTCTGAAACATGTACAGAAATTTTGAATAGAGATCAACATAAACATCAGTCCTGCCCCTTTTATTGCTCATGAAAACCACACATTGCATGTTGCACCACCATACAGCGAGACCTTCAGAGGCAGTGGCCCAGATTGCTGTACACTCTGGTACCTCTAATACCCAGTAGCACGTCCTCTTGCACTGATGCATGCTTGTATCCATTGCGGCATACTATCCACAAGTTCATCAAGGCACTGCTGGTCCAGATTGTCCCACTCCTCAATGGCGGTTCAGTGTGGATCCCTCAGAGTGGTTGGTGGGTCACGTCGTCCGTAATCAGCCCTTTTCAATCTATCCCAGGCATGTTCGATAGGGTACATGTGTGGAGAACATGCTGGTCACTCTAGTCGAGCGATGTCGTTATCCTGTAGGAAGTCATTCACAAGATGTGCATGATGTGGGAGCGAATTGTCATACATGAAGACGAATGCCTCGTAAATATGCTGCTAATATGGTTCCACTATCAGTTGGAGGATGGCATTCACTTATCGTACAGCTGTTACGGCGCCAGCGACATATTTCGGCCCCACGTAACGTCACCCAAAACAGCAGGGAACCTCAACCTTGCTCCACTCGCTGGGCAGCGTGTCTAAGGCGTTCAGCTTGCTTGGGTTGCCTCCAAACAAGTCTCCAACGATTGTCTGGTTCAAGGCATATGTGACACTCGCTGGTGAAGAGAACGTGATGCCAATCCTGAGCAGTCCATTTGGCATGTTGTTGGGCCCATCTCTACAGCACTGCATGGTGTCGCGGTTGGAAAGACGCACCTTCCCATGGACGTCAGGAGTGAAGCTGCGCATCATGCAGCCCATTGCGCACCATTTGAGTCATAACACGACGTCCTGTGGCTGCACGAAAAGCATTATTCAAAGTGGTGGCGTTGCTGTCAGGGTTCCTCCGAGCTATTATCCGTAAGTAGCGGTCATCCACTGCAGTAGTAGCCCTTGGGCGGCCTGAACGAGGCATATCTCTCTGTATCTCCTCCGTGTCCGAACAACATCGCTTTGGTTCATCCCAAGACACCTGGACACTTTCCTTGTTGAGAGCCCTTACTGGCACAAAGTAACAATTCGGACGCGATAGAACCGCGGTAATGACCGTCTAGGCATGGTTGAACTACATACAACACGAGCCGTGTACCTTCTCCGTGGTGGAATGACTGGAATTGATTGGCTGTCAGACCCTCTCCGTCTAATAGGCGCTGCTCATGCATGGTTGTTTACACCGTTGGGCGGGTTTAGTGACATCTCTGGACAGAGAATGAGACTGTGTCTGCGATACAATAACCACAGTCAACCTCCAGCTTCAGGAGTTCTGGGAACTGGGGTGATGCAAAACTTTTTTTGATATGTGTATATCTCTGTCCGCTACAAGGTTCAAGAGATATTACATAATAAACACTGACGTGTGAAAAATTTTTGCGTCATGCATTAAGTTTTAATGCATTTATTCTTTACTGTTAAGACTCTCCTAGAGTCGAGTCAGCCTAAGGAAATCACTGACATCTGGCAGCACTTTTCACAGCTTTCAACTGCGAACTGCAAAAGGCTGTAGGCGAAAACCATCGCCTTTTGTAGAGCTATGTAGGGGCATTTCATAGAAAAGTTTACACAATTGCGTTGTGCATCTACAGCATAGCTCTACGAACGGCAAGGTTCGCAGGACAGCTTCTGTAAAGTTTGGAAGATAGGAGACGAGATACTGCCAGAATTAAAGCTGTGAGGGCGGGGCGTAAATCCTGCTTGCCATGTATGGTTATCCCAGTCGGTAGAGTACTTGCCCGCAAAAGGCAAAGGTCCTTTTAATATGCCAGGAAATTTCATATCAGCACACACTCCGCTGCAGAGTGAAAATCTCATTCTGGAAATCCGTATGTATTTGGCCTGTAAAACAATTTACGCCACGCCAGTTGCGCATGCACAAAATCTTTTTAAATCATGTGCTCGTAACCGCGATGCCAAGATTCATAGAGTCTAGAAGAGTAGCAGTGTAGCACGGTACGGTAGATTTAGTGCTGTATGTGTCAGATTCTTATGTCTACGATACGTTTAACAGCATTCAAGCAAAAATAATAAATCTGTAAAGTATCCAAAGTTAAGGTGTTGACATGCTCTTGTGCTCTTACACAACAGCTCCCACTTCATTTTACTATATCTGCCCTCTCTGGCCATTTTTTCCTGTTCCATTCGTGAATTTTTCTGTTTATCTCAATATGTCCATTTTGTCAGATGTGTATGGGCCACAACATGAAGGCATCCCAACGAAGTGAAACTGGCACGAAATATACTATATGCCTTTGATATGCAAATGATTTCCATTTCAGCGCGACCATACGAAGTGAGTGATGCCATCTGCTTTCTGTTCGAATAGATAAGTAAAGATTAAGTGGAGGGTTTCTCATTCACAAATCACATTTTAATATTGGTTCCTTTTGAGATGATGTTGTTATGTCCCATGGAACTAGGAGAAACGTCTGCAGCACGTATAAAAATTTTACAACAGGATTACGTCCTGTCCAGGCTAACAAGGAGTAACGTCTACCAATACTATTCGAAATTTGAATCGTCAGGATCGTGGCATACAGAAACTGCAGTTTCTTATCCTGAATACTGCTGCTTGCTTTGGTCAGG
Source organism: Schistocerca gregaria (assembly GCF_023897955.1). NCBI lineage: Eukaryota > Metazoa > Arthropoda > Insecta > Orthoptera > Acrididae > Schistocerca > Schistocerca gregaria. Next base: position 275,138,998 of record NC_064926.1, read on the forward strand.
ATCCCTTGACTGTCATGTGAACCCACTTGACTAGTGTTTGAGGCGACAGACTTACAAGTATTGTTCATTCGATTGTGCAGGATAGTATGCTACGTGACATATCTTGAGTCGAAAATGGGCTTGTCTGCAGCAAGACAAGTATCCACATAAACCGTGTGATGACGTCTGAAGCATCATGAACTGTCAGCATGATGACCACAGTTGCAGAGAGAGTCACACACTGAACAACAATACTGGACACTGTAGTGGGACCATGTTTACTTTCTAGGTGAGCTCTAGTTTTGTGTAAAGCATCATGATGGGTGTATCCACGTTTAGAGGCTTAAAGAAGAACGAACATTGTCAGACTGCATTCATTACTGTCACACAGGGCCAGCACCTGGTCTGATAGTATGGGGTGCAATTGGTACTCAGCACAATTACCTCTGGTTTACATAGCCAGTAATTACAGCAGTCATTACATTTGAAGTCAATGGCTGCGCCTGATGTTTGAGGGCTCGGTGACATTGGTGCCTGTGCTGTCCTTAACTCGCTATGGAAAGGGTGTTCACTTGATGCCCTGGGCCAGCATGATCTCCACATCTATCGTGTTTTGGAAATATCTAGTTCAATAAGTTTAGCAAAACTTCTTTTCCTCAGCCAGTTTCGACTGAAAAGATATGGAATATGTTGTGTGATATCGTGGAATATTCCCGTTTCAGCCCCTATAGTTTCATGAAGTTTTGATAAGTGGTGGCGCTATATGTTGCCCTCAGAAAGGCGCCTGCTATGGAGGTGCATTCCAAGCAGAGCGCTGTCATTGAGTTTTTTTTCTTTTTTGGCGCAAAACCAGAGCATCACAGATGTTCACAAGCACTTACAGAATGTCTAAGAACACCTGGCAGTCAGACAGTGAACAAAAACACAGCAATATGTTGGGTGAGGCATCTCTCACCCTTGCAATAAGGTCACAGAGAAATCTGTCCAATCTCCCGTGTGCCAGCCAGCTGCATATAACTATCAGTCCTACAATGCTATGCTGTAATATGTGAACACTCTCACTTGAGGTGATCGATGGATCACAATCAAACATCTTGCTGCACAACTGGACATCTCTGTTAGTAGTGCTGACACACTCATCCACCATTTGGGGTATGCAAAGATGTGTGCCTGCTGGCTTCCTCACTGCCTTTCATGTGTGGAGTTGCTTGTGAGTTACAAGGCTGAGCATCACAATTTTTTGTTGAACACTGCAACAGGTGATGAAACATTGGCACATCGCTGCGAACAGAAAATAAAACGGCAATCCATGGAGTGACACTGTCTCTCTTATGAAGAAAAAGTAGAAAGCCACATCCTCAACTGCTAAGGTCATGGTGATGGTCTTCTGCGACTCTGAAAGGTTTATTCTGTTTGATGTCCTCCCTCATGGTGCAATGATCAACTCTGGAGCGTTTTGTGCTCCCATCAGGAAATTTAAGAAACAACTTCAGTGTGTTTGTCACCACAAAAATGCAAATGGACTTCCTTTTCCATAACAACACAAGGCCTCACACCATTGTGCACATCCAAGAGGAGCTCACAGAACTTGACTCCAGCCTAGACCTGGCACCTTCCAACTTCCTTCTGTTTGGCCCAATGGAGGATGCACTCTACAGAGAACAGTATGTGGATGATGGGGAAATTATTGATACAGCAAGGTGTTGATTCTGACGTTGATCAGAAAAGTGGTACTATGCAGGCATACATGACCTCCCAGTAAGGTGGCATAAGGCCGTTACATTCAATGGAGATAATGTTGAAAAACAGGGTGTCGAAGCCAAAAGAGTGAGGGTAATATGCTTTAGCAGAATTCTGAATAAAATGAACCTCCTTTTAGATGAAATGTTTTGCATTACTTATTGGACCCCTTCATAAGTTACCTATAGATGGACATGAAACCACTCGCCAGCCACTATAACTGAAGGACTTTAGCATAGAGTAGAAGTAGGATGGAATGAAATACCTGTATCTGTCACACCAAGCACAGTTCATCTTGATGCTTGGTTGTCTTAGAGCCATTGTTACTGCTAGGAGTGGCAGCCATTTCTTATACATTTTGCACCATCTGTGCTACCAAATCACCTGTTACTGTGATTACATATTCTTCCAACTACATTGCATTCCCTCAATAAGAAAAATTTAATTATTTTTTATACTTCCTGGTGTTGCAGTTTTAATGACTGGTAGTGTAATATTATGCCTAACTCTTCTTGAAACTTGCGCTCTGGAAATTTTAGAGACAATGTTTTAATGATGCATAACTCCTGTATTCTAGCATGTTTGATGAGCATTTCCATAACACTCATTCACTTACTAAATGAACCTATGATGAAGCAGGCAGTTTCTTTGATTTTCTCTCGTCCCTTCATTAAATATCTGTTAGTCCCAGAAAAATAACGCTCTAGAATTGGTGGATAATGGGTTTTGTGACTACATCTTTTGTAAGAGACTTAAAACTCCTTACAATTCATCCAATGAATTTCAGTCTGACATATGCTTTTTCTATGATTTGTTTTATGTAATAGTTCCACTTTTTGTAGCTCCAGATGTGTACTTCTAAAGATTTTATGATCATTGTTATTTTCAGTGATTAACTGACAGTTATGTAACCAGATGGGGTGTCACAGTGCTAAGAGACTGGACTTACAGTCTGAAGGACACTGTTTCAAATTCCAGTTTGGCCTCACAGGTTTAGGTTCTTCACCTAAATTACTTAATACAAATACTGGATGATTCCTTTAAAAAGGACACAACGAATTTTTCTTAGCTATCTACATCTTTGTCTCTAATGACTTCCTTGACAACAAAATGTAAAGCCCTACACTTTCTTTATTTTCCAATGTATAATCTAACAATAATGGGTATTTGTGCCTGTTCATGCATAACATTATAATATGATGGTTGGATGTGTTATATTATGGCAATTCTGCCTCTCTCCATTACACGCGTTTAATGACACCTGTTTCAGTTACTGATACTTTAAGGAAGTGGATAATGATGGGTTCAATTCAGAACAGTTATTGTCAGTGGATCACCAACACTACTCACAAATTTGACCTGTAACGGTTGCCATATATAACACGATGGTTGGGTGTGTTACAACACAACAATTCTGCCTTTGTCCATCCCATGAATTTGTTGGTTGGTTGCTTTTGGGGGGGAAAGAGACCAAACTGCGAGGTCATTGGTCTCATTGGATTAGGGAAGGAAGTCGGCCGTGCACTTTGAAAGGAACCATCCCAGCATTTGCCTGGAGCGATTTAGGGAAATCACGGAAAACCTAAATCAGGATGGCCGGATGCGGGACCATGAATTTAAAGACATCTTTTTCAATTACTGACAGTTGAAGGAAGCACATAATGATAGGTTCGAATCAGAACAGTTGTTGTTAGTGGATCACAAATAGTATGATTTATTACATAAAACATTACTCATTCTACACACTTTTAAATAGGTGCAGTCAGTCATATTCCACATGCCATCATATGATACGGATCAGTTCACGCTGACACTCTAAAGTGGACAATCACTTTTCAAATTATTATATCAAAAGTGAATTAGTAATTTCACCTGAACAATGCTGCTGCCAAGCACATCATCTGAGCACATGTGACTCGAGCACAGATTTCAGACTCTACGTTCTCCACTCGACTGACACATCAAGTGCTCTTGCCCAGCAACAACAGTCACACATTATTCAAGACACTGTCATCAGGCAGTAATTACTCTAGAATTCTACCTCCGCAAACAAGAGGTAGAAGCAATAAACAATCTGTGATGAAACAGATTGATAAATTTATGATTGAGTGTTACATATAATGATGAGTACCTTGGTGTGTGATGATACCAGTTCATCACTACATGTTACATTTATTTATGTTTAGGAGAAATGTACAGCACCTGCAAAAAGCATCAATCCTCTACAGGTCTTATGCAGTTCACTAAAATTCTATAGTTGTTATAAGAGCCCATGACCAGGGACAACTGATCTAATGAATCACACGATTCCAGTTTTATACCATATTTCAAATGAGGTGCATGATACATAAAGATAATTTTCAGTTTATGTAAATTTCAGGTTTCACTAATATCCAGATCAGTCTCAGCTGCAATGGATATGTCATTCCTGTTTGTCCGACATAAATAATGTGTGCAGTGATACAGGTTTATCGGTGATGGCTGCCGTAATGCTGAGACAGAGTATTCCTGATAGCTTTGTGAACAAACTTATCCACTTATTCTCACATAGGTCATTGGTAATAAGAAGTGGAAATTGCTATGTGGGACCAAGTATGGCAAATGTATAGCTATGCGAATGCATGGTGTCTGTTCTGTCGGACATGTCTGAAAGAACAGACACCTTGCAGAATCTGCAGCTGTTGTACATCATGTGGAAACTGAAGGTGGAGAGGGGATGAAAGGAAAGGAGAGGAAAAGGAAGAGATCTCTGCTGTCAGCTGCATTGGGACACTACGTGGAATCAGTGGCGACAAATGGAATTGTGTACTGGACCTGGATTCGAACCTGGGATTTCTTGCTTCCTAGGCAGGTGCAGTAACCACTGTGCCACACACAGCACACACTCTGTTCGAGAAACATACCAGGCCGTGGCTAAGCCATGTCCCTGCAATCCCATTTCTTCCAGGACTGTTGATTCTGCAAGGTTTGCAGAAGAGCTTCTGTGAAATTGGGAAGTGCAGTTTTCATCTGCTAGCAGGTCTCATACCAGTGCACACACTGCCAGCAGGTCTCATACCAGTGCACACACTGTGACACAGTGTTATCACAACTGCAATGAGTATCTCACCACACTTCATAGCCAATCCACACTCCCACCGAGCACCACATATCCGCAGTCCCTGTCCACTTCTTTCATATTCACTCTCTGAGATTCCCACAGGAAGTTTGAAGTATTTATGCATCTGCACTGAAGAATATGAATTCATTGCCCAGCTATGCCTATGAAATTATATAAATGCGTGGAAATGTCCAAAAGAACAGACACCATGCATTCATATAATGTGATAGGCTTAGCTGAGCAATGAATCCACCTTCTTCAGTGTGGATGCACAAATATGTTTGAAGTGCTGTGGAAATCTCAGAGAGCAAATAGGTGGTGTTGCTGGGAGTGTAGATTGGCCACGAGATGTGCCAAGATAGTCCGCGCTGTTGTGATAACACTGCATCCCAGATGGCACAGTGATTACCACACCTGCCTACTACGCAGGAGATCTTAGATTCAAATCCTGGTCCAGAACATATTTTCACTCATCGCTGCTGATTCTATGTAATAGTCCAATGCAGCTAACAGCACTAATCCCCTCCTTTTCCTTTTCTTTCTTCCCCTCGCCACCTTCAATTTACATATAAAGTGTATAGCTACTCCAAGGATCAATTCTCTACCCGCTGCTTTTCAATATTTTTATGTTGGACATACATGACAGTTTGCCATAAAATGTAAGAGTTTTCTGGTTTACTAATGACATGTGTATACAGGGTGCATCAAAAAGGACATGGCAACTTTGGAATGATATAGCAATGTATTGAGATAACTTACAGGATCAGTAGATGTGTCATTTTGTAGCAAACAACCTCAAATTTCACTTAAAAGGGTCAAGTATCATTTTCATTTAATGTGACAACTGTGATGCAGCAAACATCCCACCAGTAATCAGTTTCTTTCCACACTTGTTGCAGCAAATTAGGTGTAGCTTGTGCAATGACAGCATAGATTCAATTTTTTAGGTTGGGTAAATTGTTTGGCAGGGGAGGTACAAATGCACAGTTTTTAATGATACTCCAAACAAAGAAATCCAGTGGTGTCAAGTCTGGGGAATGAGGTGGCCATGTGATTTGTCCTCCATGGCCAAACCACTGACCTGAGAACTGATTACTGCAAAAACCTTGAACTTCCATGAGGAAATGAGGTGGTGCACTGTCTTGTTAGTAGTAAACCATACCATATCAGTCATCTTCATCGATCTGTGGAATTAAGAAGTTTTCAAGCATATCCAGATACACAGTACCAGTGATAGTTTTCTCCATTAGGAAGAAACGGTCTTACACTTTCAATTTGTTAAGGACACAAAACACGTTAACTTTGGGGCTGCCACGAACATATTCCAGGGTTCCATGTGGATTTTTGCTGCTCTAAATTCTGCAGTTGTAGATGTTCATCATGCCACTGATAAGAAATGTGAACTCATTGCTGAAGATTATTGTGTTCAGGAATGTCTCATTTCCTCTGGGTGATTGGTTGTTTTGGGGAAGGAGACCAGACAGCGATGTCATTGGTCTCATCGGATTAGGGAAGGGCGGGGAAGGAAGTCGGCCATGCCCTTTGAAAGGAACCATCCCGGCATTTGCCTGGAGTGATTTAGGGAAATCACGGAAAACCTAAATCAGGATGGCTGGAAGCAGGATTGAACCATCGTCCTCCCAAATGCGAGTCCAGTGTCTAACCACTGCGCCACCTCGCTCGATCTCATTTCCTCTGTCCGATGCAACATTTCCACACAGAATTCCCCATGAGCAACCTTATATGCATCACTAATGTTATGTGCCATTGTGAAACTGCATGGTTTCAAGTGTAAATGTCTATGCAGTACTCGCTAAACAGTCTTTTGTGGAATGCCAGTCTCATGAGATGAGTGTTGTGTAGATTTTTTGTGGGCAAAGCCCTCCCTAACCCAGTGGTCATCAAACTTCCAGTGGTCATCAAATTTCTTTGCTCAAGAGCCAAAACTGACATTGTGGCCAGCACCTCAGGCCACATATTATGATCCAATCTTAATTGGTAACCCACATAAATTACTATGAGACCTCAACTGACTAGCTACAGTTAGGCCGTTATAAATCAGCTGCCAGCCCCCAAGAACAGGTTGTTAAAAGCCAGCACCATTCCAAGCCATTTGTGCCAACTGTTCTCTGTTTCAGGTTGCTGGCCGCCCTTAGCAACCTGAGGTGTGATACTGTAATTGCTTGATGAAGTAGTGTTCTGTTGTCATGTCTGCAGATACAAAGAGACTAATATTGCGTATGCAAGAATATTGGTTAAAGTTACATTCAAAGACAACAAAAAAAGGTTTCTTAAATTAAAAAAAAAACTTTACTTGGAACAAGCCCGTCAATGACATAAATAATAATAAATTGGCAATATCTATCCTAACTAAAAAAATGCAGTTAATTTAATAACAATTAATGTCCCTCCAAGGGGAAAAATTCTTGTCGGAGTCATCTTTCATAATCTCCTTCACAGAAATATAAATGAGAAGCCACAAATATTTCAATAAATAGGAACCTGTCTTAGAAAATAACAATTATTCATGAGTGCATTCATTATTGGATGAAGCTACTCAATGAAATTACATAAACATGAATTTTACTGAACAGACATGCAATAGCAATACTACAAGAGCCACACAGAGGAGGCAATAATTGCACACGTCTTTGCTTGACTGCAAGTGTCAGAATGGGTGAGGATAGAGGTCAAGAATCCACATATTGGGTTAAAACATCAGAGGACTGGAATTAAATCAGCGATAACTTTAATTGTGATTGAATAATAGTATGTAATGATTATGTAGGGAAAAAAATACCAATTTTATGAGCTATTGCATATTCCTTTCTGCTACTCCTCCAACCTCTGAAAATGACAGTCGTGACAGGGTTTGTCCACTGCATCTGTACTATTTGCACAATTTTGCTGTGCGGAGGTATGCAGGGAATGAAAGCTCACCATGAGCTCGCAGTGCTTTGGCTTCTAGGATGAGGTCCACTTCTTCCCACAGCAGCCTGCTGGCAGCTTGTAAAAGAAACTAATGAGCAAATAAAATAGAAAGAAACTTCCACATGGGAAAAATATATTAAAAACAAAGATTCCAAGACTTACCAAGCGGGAAAGGGCCGGTACACAGGCACAATAAAATAACACACAAACAAAATTTTTAGCTTTCGCAACCAATGGTTGCTTCTTCAGGAAAGAGGGAAGGAGAGGGAAAGACGAAAGGATGTGTGTTTTAGGGAGAGGTTAAGGAGTCATTCCAATCCCGGGAGCGGAAAGATTTACCTTAGGGGGAAAAAAGGATAGGTATATACTCGCGCGCGCACGCAGGCGCAGGCGCAGGCGCAGGCGCAGGCGCACCCGCACGCGCACCCGCACCCGCACAAGCACACGCACACGCACACGCACACGCACACGCACACGCACACACACACACACATATACATATGCAGACACAAGCTGACTGAGCAATAGTGACACCGAATTTGATCGCAATCGCTAGAAGGACTAGGCAACGTTAAAGACTCTTTATTCATTTTTGTAAATTCTATTGACAATCACTAGGTACAACACCACACAAATCAGCACTGGCTCCACCGCTCCAGGGATTTTGCAACGCCGCGCGAACATGTCAAATGCCCCCCTCCCCGTTTTTGACATAGTCAACTTTTCCCATAATATATTTCATACATGACACCTTATTTTCACATATCACACTTAATCGTCTCTTTTTTGTGAATATGTCTTTAAGATCAAAGCAGCAGTCAGTGATACATATACAGTGCAATACAGTTTAAGCCATTTTTGTTAGAGAAAATGTTTCTTTCATAAATCGGACCACACTGTTTCTGTACCATAAATAATTTTCAATAAGACCCTTGATTTTATGAATAATTTGTATTTCCAACTTATAATCACACATTCCTTCATTTGCCGCCCCCAAAAATCTGCTGCCCTGGGCGATAACACAGTTTGCCCATCCCTCTCCCTAGAGTCGGCCCTGACAATAATCAACACTATTGTTACATGGCTACTTCTTGTTAGGTGCACAGTACTGTTATGCAGGTTGCAGGTAATGTTGGCAGTGAACATAAATATTCCGGAGCTGGGCATCGCCAGTGGTCAGTTAGTCTTCCTGTGACTTGGTTCAGTTGTTAATCTTTCGTCCCTTACTGTCCAGTTTAAAACAGACAAGTTTATAATTAGGAAGAGATGTGACAATGTGGCAAGTGTTAGCGATGGTGAAGCTAGACCCAGTGTTAGTGGTGCTGTGTGTGACAACAAAGACACAGATAGTGACGGAACTGTGGCAGTGACAAAAAACACAGTTCCTGGAAAAAAACAATGACGTTATCAGCCCTCTTGGAAACAGCAATTTGTATGGATCAAATACAATAAGGTAAAACATGTTATTTTTTGAAAAATTTGCAGACAAATGTTTGAAGAAAATCGTTTTCAGTTTTCTCACGAAATGGGAAAAACTTTTATGGAAACTGGTTTTTCGAACTGGAAGAAAGGTGAAGAAAAGTTGAAAGGGTATGAAGAATCGGGCTGCCACAGAGAAGCTGTACTGAAATTCAAATCCTTAAAATCGAATGTCAATGTATTTAGCCAGATTTCCAAAGAAAAACTGACACAAATGAAAGAAAATCTAGCTTGTTTACTAAAAATCATATCTTCTTCCATTATTTAGCAGTGCACGGGCTTGCAATACGTGGCCATACTGGTGAAACACTTTCGATGTGAAGATGACCAGCTACTTTTAATATGGCTACAGTGCGAAACTTACAAATGGACATCCCATGATGTGCAAAACGATATTTTGGCCACTTTAAGTCATACACTTCTTACAAAATTATTGGAGGGTATCAATAGTGCAGTGTATTTTGCAATAATAGCAGACGAAACAACAGACATACCCACCAAAGAGCAATTTAGTATCTGTATAAGATTAGTTGATGCTTCGCTAGAGATATAAGAATATTTTCTAGGGCTGTATTCAATACAAAGTACCTCAGCTAAGGCTCGGTTTGATATTATTATCGACATTTTAAGACAATTTGATTTGCCTACATCTAATTGTAGGGGCCAATGCTTTGACGGTCCAGCTAACATGGCTGGATTATATAACGGTGTCCAGGCAAAGTTTATGGAAATGGAGAAGAGAGCTATGTTTGTGCACTGCCTTGCACACTGTGTAAATTTAACACTACAAGACACTGTGAAAGCAGTTCCAGAATGTCGAAATGCATAGAATGTTATGAAGCACTTAAAACATTTTGTGAGAGATTCACCTGAAGGCAGATGCCTCTACAGATTTGAAACCACTCTCTGAAGGCAGATGCCTCTACAGATTTGAAACCACTCTGTCCTACAAGGTGGGTTGTAAGATACTTGGCAATGTCTTCAGTTTTGTCCAACTATACAGAAGTTCAGGAATTTTTTCTAAATGTTTCAAGAAATGACAATTCAGACACTGAGGCCAAAGTAAACAGATTTTTGATTAATATGCAGACAAATGATTTCTTTTTCATGTTATCACTTTTGGTGAAACTGTTTGGTCACACTGATACCGTAAACATAGCACTACAGTGGAAATCCCTACACTTAGAGGAGGCCAATAAGATGATTTCCACTCTTGTAACTTCTATTAAATTTATGAGAAACAATTTTGAATCATTCTGGGGTGAAGTAACTTCAAAATGACAAGAATTGGATGTTGATTCCCCAGAATTACCCTGTAGAAGAAAAGTCCCTAAGAAATACGATCACTCCATCAATTCATCAGTAGAAACATTCACTGAAGTATGTAACAAATATAGAAGATTGTATTATGAAACAATGGATACATCCAGCAGCTTCTTGGAATCACAGTTCAAAACATAATCATTCATGTTTGTAAATCATATTGAACAATTTCTTCTTGGTGATAACAAACATTCATTCGATATTTTATCTTTCTATGAATCAGATATAGACAAAGAATGCTTGCTTCTCCACTGAAGCATGTTTCATGAGATTATCCAAAGTAGAGATTCTGCAAATATTAGGTCGTTGGATGCCATAGTGAAATACCTAAAACAGGAAAACCACCTGTTTGACCTACTGGCTGAACTAGTGAAATTCATACGTGTAGTGCTGACGATTCCGGTAACGTCCTGCACCGCTGAGCGATCGTTTTCTTGTCTTCGGGGGGTGAAAACGTATCGATGTTCTATAATGAGGCAGGATCCTCTTAATGCCATCACCCTTCTCAACGCCCATAGAGACGAATCGATGAAACTCGACCTTGATGCCATATGTGACGAGTTCATACGCAAGAATGATCTGAGGAGGAGTACATTTGCCATCAAAAATTAAGGTATGTTTCTTCAACTTTATTTATGTATTTGTTTTGTACCACTACTGTCCTATACTCTGCCTGAAATGACATTGTGACTGATGTTTCAGCGAGTCGAGGGGAGGGGGGGGGGGGGGGGGGGATGCTAGTCGCCAGCCATTCGTAGTTTGCATGATTTTCAGCTGTTTGCATTTTTCATTAGCCTCACAATCTTTTTTTGTTTCTTGGAAGTTGTTATGCTGTGAGGGGAATTTTCCAAGAATATGATGTCATAACTCAAAAGGGAAAGTATGCATGCATACTACCCCTCTCTCCTTCAGCACTTGTGTTGTTCCATATAATTCTCATAGCATAGGTCATTTTAGATAGCTTAGAATTTAAGAATGTGATGTGGGAATTCCATTTCAGATTTTATTGTAAGTAAACAAAGCAATTTTGTTTCAGTGACACTCAATTTTTTGTTTTTCCAAAGAAATATATGATTTCAATGGATTTTTAATTATGCTGTGTGTGGAATTGTATAGTGGTGGTTTTTTTTTCTTCTTTTTTTTAAAGGGTTAATCAGTAGCTTATTCCTCATAAACCACTATGAAATCTAATCGTTTGTGACTTCAGCATACAGCCTCAGAGCCTTTCTGTTTCCACCTTCAATCAATACACTGGTGTCATCTGCAAATAGGACTGGTTTGGAAAGTCGAACATGTAGATGGAAATGCAAAGTTATCTGTCAAACTTCACAGACAGTGGCTTGGGTTATGATATTCCACTGTAAAAATGAATGATTAATTGACTAACAACAGTAATGGTACTTATATTTAATTGAATTATGCAATATGAGAGATGATCACATATGTTTACTAAATGTTTTTAATGTCTTTTTTCTTCTACTCATTGCATTGTGCTACAACAGCACTAATTCAGTCTCATATTACTTGATACAAATAAGTACTGAATTTGAAGATGACCACTTCTGTAATGCATGTAAACAAATCCATTTATTTTCTTCGTAATTTATACTATAGCAGCAGATCAGTAAGGAGCACACTCACCCAGGATCTGTAAGTACTGAAAGACAAACAATAAAACATACCCCTCTCACATCGTTTAACCCCACAGTGGCCACACTGCTTACCCCTCTGCCGCTGAGGAAAGCAGCCAACTTATCTCTTGGCTGAATTCACCAATCACAATGAAAATTAAGCACATCTTAAGATATTACTTTCTCTGTAAGAATTTTTACTACACTCCTAAAAAGTTCTTAATGTTAGCTGACATTTTTGTATTCGGCTGTTAGCTGCTAGACTACGCATATTGTTGTAACATACAGCTGAGAACTGCAGGTCACACAAATACTTGATTCAGGCTGCACATGGCCACTGTCCTACCCTGTTCAACACAATAAACAACACATGGGCAACCTGGTGATTTGTCATGTTGCAGTGAACCCTGTTTGGATGGAACAAGAGGTGTCAGGATAGGTGGGTGGAAAATTGAATGCATAAGATTTGCAGATGACATGGTGATCCTCACAGGAAATGAAGAGACGCTGACTCAAATTCTAAATGACCTGAATGAAGCCTGTGCATCATATGGTATGAAAATTAATAAAAAGAAAACTAAAAGCATGGTAATAGGCTTAAAGAAGAGAAAACTGAAAATTAAGTTGGGGTCAGAAATCATGGAAGAAGTAAGAACTTTCAAGTAATTGTGAAGTTGGATTAAAGAAGACATGAATTGCAAACAAGATATCAGAGTGAGAAAGGCTCTGGCACAGGAGGCATTTCAAAAGCAGAGAAGACTCCTAACTAGTTGTTTAAACAAGGAATTAAGGAAGCAACTGGTTAAGTGCTTAATAAGGAGCGTGGCCTTGTATGGAGAAGAAATGTAGATTCTGAGAAGGCAGGATAGGAAGAGCATTGAAGCCTGTGAAATGTAGATATGGCGTAGAATGGAGAAGATCAGCTGGACTGATAAAGTTACGAATGAGGAAGTACTGAGGAGAGTTGGAGAATAACTGTGCTACAACAGCACTAAATCAATCTCATATTACTTGCTACAAATAAGTAACATATTTAAAGATGGCCACTTCTGTAATGCATGTTAAAGAATCCATTTATTTCCTTCGAAATTTATACTATAGCAGCAGATCACTAGGAAACTAAACTGGATAGGCCACAATCTAAGAAGAGAGTGCCTTCTTGCAGAGGCAATTGAAGGTTTCGTTCCGGGAAAGAGAGGAAAGGGCAGAAGAAGGTTCCAGATGCTGGATGATGTCAGCAGGCCACAAGGAAGGTACCAAAGAATGAAGAGGAATGCAGAAGACAGAGAAGCATGGATGGCTATGCAGTCAAAACCTGCCGCAAGGCAGACAACCTAATGATGAGTGAACAACCTGTCTCAACAAAACTATTGTGCCCAGATTAACTTGTGGGCCCACTTGGAGGTTTTTTAGCATATTCGACATGAAATTTGCACTGAACAGTTGTTGCAGAGTATGTTTAATGAAACCAAAACACACAGAAAGCAAGCTCCGCACCAGTAAAAGTAATCAAATTAAATGTGCACTACTCTGGTGCTCCTGGTGGTGGAATGGGGTGTTGATGCACTATATGAATCAAACATGAGATTGTTTGCTACAAAATGACACATTTATCGATTCTGTAAGTTATATTAATAAAATTCTGTATCATTCCAAAGCTGTAAAGTCCTTTTGACCCACTCTGTATCTTTAGCGAGAGACCTTTTAGAGTACATACATATTTGGCGAAGAATGGTTTTGATACTGACACGGCAAGTCTTCAGTTCTACTCTTCACCGGGCACAGGGTTCCTACAATGGTGATGCTAAAGCATGGGATGTATAAACTACCAGTAAAGAAAGAAGTCAAATAGTGTGGACTCTATACTGGCCACAAAGTTTGGTGGAAGGCACATATTATAGAAGTTGTCAAACTATGAAAAGTGCACTAATATACTGCAAGCTACAATGGGACTGAACTAGGGGGTAGGTGCAGACTACATTGTGTTTAGGTACATCGGTATATTGATTTTCTTTTCTTTGTTTGGCGTCAGCCCCAGACAAATGTCTAAAGACGTTGAGACAAATCTCAGTACAAAGCACTTGAAGTATTCCTTGAGGCAACACAGTTTACACTAATGCTCTTTTAGTTGAAGCAAATAAACCTCCCCTACATCTGAGTCATGAATATGTGAATGCAAAACTTTTATTTAAATGGTCACACTTCACACAAGACCAGATATTACAAAATGTCTATATGTTAATGAGTAATACTACATACCAATTAGTTTTGCAGTCTTATAATTTAGCGTGTGCATACTGTAGGACTTCTATGAAGTGTGGAGGGTGTTGTATTTATGTAAAACAAAATTATCAGTATAAGACCAGAAGCGACTTATGTGTAATCAGTGAAGAGCAACATTTTAAACTGGCAGCAGTTGAAATCAGAGACAAATACAGGTGTAGGAATTTGATTATCTTATGTATATACAGATCTCCTAGTGGAGACTTCAACATCTTTCTCTCTAAACTTAATCATGTTCTTGACAAGATATCCACTCCAAAGAACCACATTCTCATATGTGGAGACCTAAATGTAGATAAACTGAATCCTGATGCTACATGGGACTCATTACTAAGTCTTGCTCAAAGTTTCAATCTAGTTCCAATGGTTAACAGTGCAACAAGAATAACAAAATACTCAAAGACAGCTGTTGATCAGGTATTAACAGATTTAGGCAAAGAAAACTGTGAGGTGGTGGTAGCAGAGCTCGGATTATCTGATCACTCAGGTCAAATCATTACTATAAAAGTGGCTCCAGAAGAAACAAAGAAAAGGCATATTTACAGACGAATTTTTTCTAAACAAAATAGATATGAGTTTGCCAAACAGATAGCGGGACTAACATGGGACTCAGTATACTCAGAGGTAGATGCAAATGAAAAAATCAAAAATTTCATGACATTGTTTAAATTAAATTTTGAAGAAACATTTCCCAAAGTGTTATGTCCATTATCAACAGCAGGAAAAAACAAGTGGGTCACAAAAGGCATCAAAAAATCGTCTGAAACACTAAAGTACCTGAGCTCCATTAAACACAGCCAAACTAATCCTGCTTTCTCACTCTTTTATAAAAGATACAGGAAAACATATAGGAAAATATTGCTTGCAGCAAAGAGAGCTCATAACTCCAAACTGGTGCTCTCTGCTGAAAACAAAAATAAGGCAGTATGGAAAATTGTAAAGCAGGAAACTGGTACCAGGAAAGTGAATCTGTCAAACCTGAAAATCAAAGAGGAAGGGACTGTAATAAAAGACCCAATATATTTGGCAAACTATATAAATGATTATTTTAGTAGCATAGGAAAAAAATTAAAGGAAAATTTTTTAACAGCCCCTCAGGTCAAAAAGCCAAATAATGGTGTATCACACTCGATGGTGTTATTCCCTACAACACAGGAAGAAGTCTACAAAGCAGTCAGCAAACTGAAAAACAAAAACTCAGCTGGTCTGGATGAAGTCCCCATTTTTATAATTAAGGACTGTATCAAGAACCTACTTCCACCTTTAGTTGATATTATAAATCAATCTTTCAAGCAGGGCTACTTTCCAGACTATTTAAAATATGCTAAATTACTACCTCTCTTCAAAAAAGGTGATGCAGGAAAAATTGAAAATTATAGGCCAATTTCTCTACTCTCATGCTTTGCAAAAATATTAGAAACTATTATGAAAGATAGGCTAATGAATTATTTAAATAAATACAACTTACTGTCTGTTGACCAGTTTGGATTTCGATCAAGGAAAAGCACAGAATCAGCAACAGCACACCTCACAAAACACATTCTAGAAGCGTTAGATAAAGGGAACTACACAACAGGTATATTTCTTGATCTAACTAAAGCGTTTGATACAGTAGACCACAACATATTGTTAAATAAGTTAGATGAACTGGGAATAAGGGGACTTGTGAAAAAGTGGTTCCAGTCATATCTAAAAAATAGAAGACAGATAACTGAAATCTCACATATTTCAAGTCGCTAAAACTATATTGTAAAGTATACTTCAGACCCAAATTATGTAAATATAGGTATCCCACAGGGTAGTGTCCTTGGCCCAATACTATTCCTCATTTACATAAATGACTTCCCACAGAGCATCAAGCATGGACAAACAATATTGTTTGCAGATGACTCAAATGTACTAATCAATGACAAATCACCAGATGCACTGAAAGAAAAAGCCGAACAAACACTAAACAGTGTACGTGAGTGGGCATCCAATAATAAACTAACACTAAATTTAAAAAAAAAAACAAATGCTGTAAACTTCTATGTCTGCAAAAAACCACACTATAACAACTTTAAGTTAAACGATGAAACTATAGAATGTGTAGACTACACAAAATTTCTTGGTATGCATGTTGATAATCAGTTTAAGTGGGAGGAACATATTAAAATACTTAGTAACAGAATCACTACAGCATGCTATGCTCTTAGAATTCTGACTGCAGTGTGTGATACTACATGTGTCAGATCTGTATATTTTTCTTATATCCACCCTGTTATTACCTATGGAATAATATTTTGGGTTGTCAACAGTAAAAATATTCAAATAGTTTTCAAATTACAGAAAAGAGCAATTCGTATAATAACCAAGAATGGCAGTAGGGCTCACTGCCTTGAACATTTCCAAAAGCTGGAAATCCTAACTGTCCCCTGTGAATACATTTTTCAAAGTATTATGTATGTAAAGAAAAATATTGACTGCTATGTTAAAAATTCTTTAGTACACAGCTATGGAACCAGAAACCAATACAATCTGCATCTAGAGAGAAAAAATAAAGTTAAAACGCAGCAGAGCTTGTTGTACAATGCTGTTAAATTGTATAATAAATTACCCCAAAATATAAAAGATATTGACACAATTGGACAGTTCAAAACAAAACTAAAAATTTTTTATTAAATAAAAGTTATTATGCAGTAACGGACTATCTGAATTAAAACATGTAGTGAAATTAAAGTAGCCTGCATTGTAATACATGAGGAAATAATTAAAATATGAAATCCAAAATTTTACAGTACTATAAGAAAATTACATAAGGATATAAAACTAATGTAACATACTTTAAAAATTTGTGTAAATATTAATTTTATGTGCATAATTTGTAGGTATATTGTATTGTATATGATTTTGCTGACGAAATCCACACAATGTAAATTGTTACATGGATTAATAAAGAAATCAAATCAAATCAAATCATACCCGGATACTGGCTCAGTACAAGTCTTCCTACTACTGCTGCCACATACATGGAAGCTAGTCTATTACTCAAACAAAAGCATGTCTGCACAGTGAGTACTCTGGTAATGGAGGTTACTGTATCAGTGCATTGGAACTACAACTTGTATTTGACCTGGACTTTGGCTGTAGTTATTCATAATTGGAATTTTGGCAGAGTACCTCTCCAAACACAAAAACGCAATCATCATCTGCATTGATGGTTTAAAGAATGAAGATGGATGTGGTTGCACTTACTGGCACAGCAGCTGTCATCCAGAAAAGAAATCCAAGCTCCTGTCAAATACACGATTATAACAGCCAAGCTTTCAGCTATCCTTTGAGCCCCTTAGTAAACAGAGAAGTACTTAAGTTCATTATTCTTCTTGATTCCAGATCAGCACTGGAACCATTAAGACATCTGCACAGTGGAAGATCCAACCATCCAACATCATGAATGTAAGGCTACAGATAACAAATACAAATCGGAACGTCTCCATATGGTGGGTAAAAGCAAACTGTGACATACCTGAGTAGACAAGCTAGCAAAAGCAGCCATCTATTATGGAGCAATAGGACACAAGGAATTACCATCTACAGATCTTCCAATTGTTACTCAATCAGCACTCAGAGAAAAGTGGAGCACAGAATGGTAATAGACCACCAAAAACAAGGGCAAGGATTATTTCAAAGTGAACCCTGTACTGATTCCTAAAATCCGCCACAAGAAAAATCAATGTTCAAAAGACTTACGAACTCTATAATGTGTCTCACTACAAGATGCATCTTCATTGTACTGGCCTGGCTGCATCTCCATTGCACTAGTTTGGTGAAGAAGAGGATGTGAATCACATCTTTTTAGGCTGCATGGACGGATACTACAGTACAAACCACTACCTGCAATGTCTATTCATCAGTTGCTGTTTGCCAAGATGCACCAGATTATGCTTGGAAACTTGAAGGTATATCACAATTTATAAGCATTTTTGTTGGAAGAGTAGGTCAGCTTCCACTGAGATTCTACTGTAATTTCATCTTTATGATTATGTCTATGGTATGAAACTCAATGTGCAAGTTGCTCTCCAATGTATTGAACCTTTTATGCACAATGATGGCTGTTTAAGACCTGCTCTGATGAAAAACAAAAGAGCTACATACTTTCCTACTAGACCACCAGACCCACCCTCTTTGATAAGGTGTGGCTATAATAGTCTAAGAATTATCATGTACATCTCAATTGTATTGTACATTCATGTTTTGCAACAAGCTTGCTATTACCTTTTAAATTATGACATGTTTCATAGATTTGGACTTAATCCACATTCACGAGAAGCATTTCACTTGGGATCTGTGGAAGATTCATTAGAATATCTCTCTCTCTTTGTAAATGTACTGGATATTCTTGTGATATGACACATTCGACAACCTTGAGGACTTATTCATTATATGGAACAAAAAATAAATCAAATCTAATTTACAATTCCTCTGAACAAATCTTTTGAGACCTGTACCTAGGTTAATAGAACTTTTTATTATCCTTCTGTCGTGCATAGATAAATAATCTCATTATATGTTGAGAGTATAGAAGAGAAAAGAAGTTGTCAATGACAGCTGCATGGTAACCTTCTATCAGCATTACACATCTGTACATGAGGAATAAGGTTAAGTTGGATACCAGTTATTCTGGATTCACATACTACCTGACACACAATGATCCTGCAATACCCTCTCTACAATGATTCTTCATTATATCTGCAAAATCCTATTAATTTAATCTCCAAGTGCCTGATGACGATAAAAGCATTACCTGGTTTATAAAGTTGTATTGCCAACCAACATGGATTTCAGTTACACAGGTCATGCAAAATTCAATCTTCATCACATATTATCTGGAAAGCCACAGATCAAGGTAATGACTGGTGCAGTATTTCTTTACTTCCAAAAGACTGTTCATGTTGTATATTAATGATCATGAAGACACTATTAATAGCAATTCCAAATTTTATCAGATGATGCATTTGTCTACTATGAAGTGCTGTCTGAAAAAAGATTCATAAATATTCAGTTAGATCTCCTTACGGTTTCAAAGTGCCACAAAGATTAGCAAAGGGGTTGAGAAGGGAATGAGAGAGGGTTGTAGCTTATTCCCGATGTTATTCAATCTGTTCATTGAACAAGCAGTAAAGAAAACTAAAGAAAAATTTGGAGTAGGAATTCAGGGAGAAGAAATAAAAACTTTGAGGTTTGTTGATGACACTGTAATTCTGTCAGAGACAGCAAAGGACTTGGAAAAGCAGTTGGACAGAATAGACATTGTTTTAAAAACAGGATATAAGATGAACAACAACAAAAGCAAAACAAGGATAATGGAGTGTAGTCCAATAAAATTAAGTGATGCTCAGGGAATCAGATTAGGAAAAGAAACACTTAAAAGTACTAGATGGGTTTTGCCATTTGGGTAGCAAAATAACTGATGACAGCCAAACTAGAGAGGATATAAAATGTAGACTGGCAATGGCAAAAAAAGAATTTCTAAAGAAGAGAAATATGTTAACATCAAATATAAATTTAAGTGTTAGGAAGTCTTTTCTAAAGGTGTTTGTCTGGAGGGTAGCCATGAATGGAAGTGAAACTTGGATGATAAACAGTTTAGATAAAAAGAGAATATAAGCTATCAGCATGTGGTTCTACAGAAGAATGCTGAACATGCACTGAAAGAAACTAGATAGTTGTCAGTCTTTGTCAGATGAGGAGCTGCAGTCAGGAAAGAAGGTTTTAGTGGTCACGTCACTCGGTGGGCTACACAGAAAATTCAGGAAAGGATGGTAATATGATGTAAATCACAATGAAATACAAAAAGAATAATTTTATTAATCTTCTTTTTCTTTCTTTTAAATGGCAAGATATAAAAACATCTTTGATGCACAGCTACAAAACTAATCTTTCGTGCTAAATATAGTCAGTGGAAATGGGCAACAGATTCATACTTACGCAACATATTTTTCTGTTGACAATACAGTAATATAACACTATAGTTTCTCCATAAAAATATGATAATTCACATATTGTATAAATTTAAATAATGCAATTAAATAATTACATCACTTATTGCTTTCTAAAATACATATGCCACTGTCTGGAGTTGTAGACTTACTTGCTAGGTTTAGGTACATTTGGAAGTTTAATCTGCATATGGGTCATATCAAAAGGCAGTAACTGTTCTGCATTTTGATATATACACACGCACTACATGGACAAAAGTATTCAGACTCAGACCTGGAGATGTGTTTTAGACACAGCATCTTCATGTGCTGTGGTCAGAACACACAGTCATATGGAAGCAAGAGGCAACAGACTAGAGCATCCAGCATTATGCGCTCACTCCCAAATCAGTCAGATGGTTACATGTTGAAGGTATAACAGAATGATTGAAGAGAATTTGGTCTGATTAAAACTAACCCAGTCAATTGTTTTTGATGTCATAAAGTGGAAATGTTACAACACATTCGCAACACAGAAGTGGTAGTGGCCACATCACATTTTGACTGAGTAACATCATCATTGCAACCCCAACTGAGAAATTTGACATTGTAACAGAATTTAGACCTAATAGTCTGAACACATTTTTTCCCCTCAAATTGCTCATAGGTATCATGTTACAGTGATAATACTAGATGCCACCCTGTGTACTGCACAAAATAACACTACTTTGGAACAAAAAAAGTAAGATTAGGGTTTAACATCTTGTCAATGATGTGGTCATTAGGTATGGATCACAAGCTCAGACTGAGGAAAAAAGAGAAGGAAACTGGCAGTGCATTTTCAAAGGAACTCCGATTTTAACCAATGCCCTCCCAAAGTCAATTCCAGAGACCCCCGACTTTATAACAGTGAAGACACTTCAGTGGAATCATTACTTGCACTGCACAAGTGGCATTTTTAAAGAACTAGGTGAGTTTACATAACAGTATCTACTGACCCATACAGCGTTAACAATAAATTTTGCAAGCACAGGGGTTACAAGTGGTCCTTTTCCATGCAGGGCATTGTGAAGCCTCTTGTTCCATGCAACAATGTTAAACAACACAACTGTATAATGAAATTCTCATCTGCCACATTCTGCTCACTAATGGACACTAGTTTAGGATAAACACTGAACATAATGGTGTGGCAGAGCATCCAATGATCACAACATTATGTTGTAATGCTGTCTATGGAGGAGTGTGTTTGCAATAAACTGATACTGGACTGCTCAGGTATTCCAATTTGAGGCTAACTGAATATTTATGGGAATCCTACACTGTGTACTTCTCTCAATACCACAAAAAGATTTGTACTGATACTTGCTCTTCTTGCACAGCTTGAAGAAGATTGGTCTCCTGTTCCTTGGGAAATCTTTCAATACATGATCACTGCCATCAGTTTCTATTGCTAAAGGGACTGACAGCAAATTGTATTTGTAAATGCAAAGAAGACGCAACTGCAGTGTGTGAAATATGTCAAAAGTAGGTAATTATAAAACTGTACACAGCTATGAGCAGCAGATCTACTTCCATTTAAACTCTAACATAACAGAAGCAGTAGATCTTTCCAGTGTTGAAGAGCACTTAAAAATGGTGAACTGTTTTCATCCTTTTTTCCTCTCTCGAGTATCTTCATAACAGATGCCTACTACAGTTACACACATGGAATTGTTTTCAAATGAATAATTATTACTGTTTGCTATTACAAAGATTTCTTTCTTACAAAGTACATCAAGACTGTTTATTCCTGTATACTGCACAATTCACAATTTTACAAGTTGCTACTCAATTGTTCCTGAAACATATCTGATGCGCCAAGCGTCATTAACAGTATAAGAGATCAGTTTTACTGCAAGGTTCATGTCTTGTTTGAGAAGCTGCAGCAAAAACTAAAATGGCTTGTTTAAATAGTGCACTTTCTTCTGCTTCTGAGTTACCTCTTGAGGAGAAGGGTGAATTGGGTAGGCCATATAGCAAGAATGACAGAGAATAGACTACCTAGAATGGCATTCAGCAGAACAATAGATGGAACGAGAGGGAGACCCAGAAGCGATGGCAGGATAACATTCAGGAGGACACAACTAGAATGAACAACAACAGCAACTGGACAAACAGCGCATTGGACAGGGAGAAGCGGAAGATGCTCATAGAGCACGCGTATGGTCGATAAGGCCCTTGCCACATGTAAAGTAAAGTAAGAATTACCTCATTCTGTGTCTGCAGACTGCAGGTATTTACTGTTTTGTGTTTGGTCACAGTTAAATATACAGTTTGTAATAGAGCTATAGTAGCTACTGTTGAATACTATGTTTCATTCTGATTTGCTGCATGATCAGTTTCTTTGTGGCAGAATGAGTGATAAATCAGTTCATAGTCAGATCATTGATGCTACAAATGTATCTTTCATGGAAAAGAATGAAGAAGGAATATATATACATGTTGAATGAATTACATTCTTGCCTGACTCGGCATATGAAGAGAGATTACCAATATACATTTGTGTGTGTGTGTGTGTGTGTGTGTGTGTGTGTGTGTAAGGGGAAAGAACCAGCTGTATCCATTAATACAGACAACTCTTTCTTTTTGAACGCAAAAGACAAAAATATGAGGGGCGTTCAATAAGTAATGCAATACTTTTTCCCTTGGCCACTTATGGTTGAAAAAAATGCACAACTTCTTGTAGGAAACTGCAGAATATTCTTGCTTCTGCACCTATAGTTTCATGAAGTTCTGATAAGTGGTGGTGCTGTAGGTAGCCTTCAAAATGGCATCTGTAATGGAGGTGCGTTCCAAGCAGAGACCTGTCATTGAGTTTGTTTTGGTGGAAAACTTGAGCATCTCAAATACTCATAAGCACTTGCAGAATGTCTATGGAGATCTGGCAGTGCACAAAAACACAGTGAGCACTGGGTCAGGCATCTGTTATCATCGCAACAAGATCGCGCAAACCTGTCCGATCTCCTGCATGCCAGCCAGCCACACACAGCTGTGACTCCTGCAATGTTGGATTGTGTGGACACTGCCATTCAAAGTGTTCAATGGACCGTAACCAAATAACTCACTGATCAACTGGAATTCTCTGCTGGTGGTGCTGACACATCCGTCCTCCGGTTGGAGTACAGTTCTTCCTC
Source organism: Schistocerca gregaria (assembly GCF_023897955.1). Lineage (NCBI taxonomy): Eukaryota > Metazoa > Arthropoda > Insecta > Orthoptera > Acrididae > Schistocerca > Schistocerca gregaria. The sequence goes on from NC_064926.1 coordinate 275,162,594, forward strand.
ATCCACCCTGCAGGCCAGGTTTCTCACTTTCCAACTTCCATCTGCTTGGTCCAATACCAGATGCACTCCTGGGAAGCAGTACATGGATGATGGGGAATTTATTGATGTGGCAAGATGATTGCGCTGATGTCATGCAGGCATACATGCCTTCCTAGTAAGGTGACATAAGCCCGTCCCACTGAATGGAAATTATGTTGAAAAATAGAATTTCTTAGCCAAATGGGGGAGAATAACATGGTGTATTTGAAACCTGAATAAAACAAACCTGCTTTCAGAAAAAAAGTGTTGCACTACTTATTGAATGCCCCTCGTATATTCTGCAATCTGAGAGTTGTTAATTAGTGTGTATATGTTTTATATGGTGTTAAATATAGTGCTACTCATTCTGTGTCAACATTGGTTTATGTCAGTCTATATTCTTCTATATTCCAATATTGCATCAAAACTTTTTAACCCTACAAGAGCAGCAATATGGTTTCTTGGTCTTTATACTCTCTCTCTCAGAGAGAGAGAGAGAGAGAGAGAGAGAGAGAGAGAGAGAGAGAGAGAGAGAGAGAGAGAGAGAGAGAGGGGGGGGGGAGGTACTGAGGTACTGAATATTGCATAAATGTCACATGCTTAATTTAAGATAAATAATGATGGAGTGCAACATAATGGAAAGACATGTTGTTATGATTAAAACACATTACAGGTATGGAAATCATAGAGAAAAATGAGTGGGACATTGCACATAATGAATGTATAGTACAGAATCTGACAAGGGACATTAGTTCAGTTCTCCAGATGTCAATCCAATCATCACTCTGTTGAAAATATAATCACCACGAGTGATATATTTTTATGAGCCAGAGGAAATCAAAGTCAATGTGGGAAATGTAAAAACAATAATGTATTTTTTATGTGAGAGACACCCTGACCAGTAGTTTTCACACATTTGTACCACAAAACACCCCCAGACATCTTATGATTTGGCACTGTGTGCCTTCTTTCTTTGAGTGTTTCTGAATGCTGATGTGCACACTACACAATAAGAAACCAAATTAATGTCTACACCTCAGATTAAGATTCAATACGACATTGAGCTGTAGATGGGCAAAAAACACATGTACATTTAATAAAAAAGGAAGAGTGGCTACTGTGTCATGTAGAACATTAGAAATGTATCATATTGTAAGTTAATCATAGAGAGCATAGTTTACAATCAGATAACACATATTCATTGTGGGACATGAAGTATCTCCTTTCTTTGTCTTCCTCTTTTAAAATAACATAGTAATTGTGCTGAAAGTACAACTTACAATATTAAACAATTATATGAAGTAAATGGGTCATTTTTGACGAGTTGTAGGGAATATTTTTTCATAGAAGCCAGAGTAAGCGCACCAGAACAAAACTGATACAGGAAACAATACACCTGCTTAAGAAAATGTGAGCAAATGATTTCCTATTTGGGGATAAAATATCCAGTTAGTCTCACATAATATTTATCAACTAAATAATGGCTTTCCTTCATGCCAAACTTATTTTTAACTGAAATTTGTACAAGCTTCATTGCACATAACTATGAGGGTAAGTCAATTATTACTCGCAATTTAGTTATATTTTTGTTTATTTTGGCAGTACTGTCATTTTACATTGATGATGCATGCTTTGTTTATTTGTTGTATGTTTTTGCAATTTTCAAGCTGCAAGGTTAGTTTTGTTATCGCTGCCATGCTGTTAATCATGACTGCTCTGCTGTCTATTTGCACCAAAGAAGAGCAACATTCAGTGATCTGTTTTTTGTGGTCAGAAGGCATATCAGGGGCTGAAATTCATTGAAGACTTTTGGTTCAGTACAGGAACAGTGTTTTGCCACAACAGAGTGTTTAAGAATGGATTGACAAATTCTGAAATGGTCGCACAAGTGTTACGCACGATGAAGGAGCTGGACGACCATTTACCACCAGAAATGAAGAAACCTTTGAGCATTCACATGAAATGATTCTCTTAAACAGACAATTAACTATTGTCGTAGTGGCACACTGCAAATTAGTCACGGTTCTGCCTACAAAATCATCCCCTACAGACTTGGGTTTCATAAAGTTTGTAAAAGATGGGTCCCAAAACAACTCACACAGTTGCATAAACAAATGTGCTTGGACATCTGCCAAAAACATTTGGATCACTATGGTAACAAAGGAGACAACTTCTTAGACAGTATCATTACTGGTGACAAAACATGGATCCATCATTATGAGCCAGAGAGTAAATGGCAGAGTATGTAACGTAAACATTCAAATTCACCGTGCAAGAAAAAGTTCAGACCTAACTGTACGCAGGAAAACTTATGCTTACGGTGTTTGGAACACAAAAGGTCCAGTACTGGAACATTAGGGGGAAAGAGGCGCAACAATAAACAGTGTACATCACAGTGAGATGCTTACTACCAGGCTAAAGCCTGCAATTCAAAGAAAAGGCTGAGGATTGCTGTCAAAAGGTGTTGTGTTGTTCCACGACAATTCCTGTCCACATACTGCTGCCCACACTGCTGAAAAGCTCCAGAAACTCAAATTTGAAGTACTGGGTCATCCTCCATATAGTCCCAGTCTTACCCCGTCTGACTATCACTTGTTTGGTCCACTCAAACAGGCATTAAGGGGCCATCAATTTGACTCGGACAAAGCAGTGAAGGAAGTGGCGCATTACTGGCTCACAGCTCAACCAAGAACCTTCTTTTATTATGGCATCAGGAAGCATGTAGAATGATGGACCACGTGCGTTGAAACGCAAGGAGACTGTGTTGAAAAATTATGTTCTTGTAAGTTTCCCATTTGATTACAATAAATTTTTATAATTACTTTGCAGGTAATAATTGACTTACCCTCGTAGTTTTAACTCCACTCCCATGCAGCTTTTAAGCCTCTTTGGTTATCAAAATAATACTAAAGCATGATTAATAACACTTAAAATAAATACTGGGGCTGTGCTTTCATTTTAAATCAGATATAACTGACAACTAGTTTACACAGGAACAAACTTACACAGCTGCTGGAAATGCAATCCTACAATAATCATTCAGCAGTCATGTAACTGGTTTTTCTTATCTTTCAAACTTTCTGCCGTTATGCTATGAATACTATATTAGTACAAAAAAATCCTTTACAAACTTTTAGTGATGAAGACAATGGTAATTAATAGCTGCACATTCTCATCCTAAGCTTGTATTTGGACAAATAATAATAATAAAAATTATTATTATTATTTTGTGTGTACTTTGATATGCAATGGAATGTTTACAATCATATTATTAATTAAAGTTTCTGTAAATGAGATTCAAAGAAATGTTTCTCGTTTCCATATTGCTGACATACAGTTCAACAGAGCAGTGTTATGTTCCCTGAGTCAGCACCAAGGAGCAGCAGCCTGTTGAGAGGAAGGACAGCCATGGACGTAAGAACACCTTTGAAGGTATCGGATCGCAGCCGAGTTGAAGTGTATGAGGCATCCATATCAACAGCAGAATGGACTCCTATTCGGCTAGCTGTGGTCCCTGATATCAGTTCCGATCCATAGCTCATAAGACAGTGAACAGGTTCTGTGGGCCCTCTGCAGCAAAAATCATTTTAGCAGGTGGTAAACAAAAACTGTATAACAAGAAACGATTCTGATATAAAATGTGAACAAATAAAGCAACATAAATGACAGCAACAGCAGAAATACTAAGACCAAAAACCTACTGAAACATAAATGGCAAATCAATTTTCATCTTACAAATGAATTCATTATTGATAAATATAATGTAATAAAAAGAAACTGATGACATTAATGTAGTTTAATAAATGGAAATCAATGCTGCTTTAGTTTCCAAGTTCATATTATTTGTTGAAGAAACATTCCACGTGGGAAAAATATATCTAAAAACAAAAGTTGATGTGACTTACCAAACAAAAGTGCTAGCAGGTCAATAGATACACAAACAAACACAAACATACACACAAAATTCAAGCTTTCGCAACCAACGGTTGCTTCTTCAGGAAAGAGGGAACGAGAGGGAAAGACAAAAGGATGTGGGTTTTAAGGGAGAGGGTAAGGAGTCATTCCAATCCCAGGAGCGGAAAGACTTACCTTAAGGGGAAAAAAGGACAGGTATACAATCGCACACACACACATATCCATCTGCACATACACAGACACAAGCAGACATTTGTAAAGGCAAAGAGTTTGGGCAGAGATGTCAGTCGAGGCGGAAGTACACAGGCAAAGATGTTGTTGAAAGACAGGTGAGGTATGAGTGGCGGCAACTTGAAATTAGCGGAGGTTGAGGCCTGGCGGATAACGAGAAGAGAGGGTATACTGAAGGGCAAGTTCCCATCTCCGGAGTTCTGACAGGTTGGTGTTAGTGGGAAGTATCCAGATAACCTGGACGGTGTAACACTGTGCCAATATGTGCTCGCCGTGCACCAAGGCATGTTTAGCCACCGGGTGATCCTCATTACCAACAAACACTGTCTGCCTGTGTCCATTCATGTGAATGGACAGTTTGTTGCTTCACAGTGTAGGCAGGTCAGTTGGTAAATCACGTGGGTGCTTTCACACGTGGCTCTGCCTCTGATCGTGTACATTGCAAATTAGAACAGCATGCCACCCTCCACCTCAAAAAACTATACAATCTCCTGGTTTCCCACCTCCAGAAAGGCAACTGAATCACCCTTCACAACCTTTCCAGCAAATCTCAACCTCCTCCCATTGCACACAAACCCAGTCTCCCCCATCTACTCAATCTCCCACTTCCAGCTCCACTCCCTCCAAAACCTCAAAATTCCAATCAACACAATCTGGAACCACATCACCCTAATTCAGTACTTAACCTTTCCTCCAAACCTCTCTCCCAATCCGAAACCTGTGTCCTTTCCAAAGGCCTCACCTTCAGCCCCACTCTCAGGTTCAACCAAACAGCCCTCGTCAAAGATTTACTGTCCTACACTCGTACTCTCTGCTGGAAATATCACTTTGCCAAGGAGAAAAATGATCCTAATCCTACTCCTAATGATCCAACTCCCCAAGACACTATCCAAATTGAACCCTGCCTGGAACAGTTCCGTCCTCTGTCACAGCACGATCCACCTCCTCTTCCTCAAAATCACTCTCTCCAAACCTTCCAGGAATTTCTGACCTCCAACCTTGCCTCTCAATCCTTCTTAAGAAACCTTAATCCTACTCCCAACATCACCACTGCTGAAGCCCCAGCTATCCGTGATCTGAAGGCTGACCGATCCATCGTCATTCTTCCAGCTGACAAGGGTTCCACGACCGTGGTACTTGATCGTCGGGAGTATGTGGCTGAGGGACTGCGTCAGCTTTCAGACAACACCACATATGAAGTTTGCCAAGGTAATCCCATTCCTGATGTCCAGGCGGAGCTTCAAGGAATCCTCAGAACCTTAGGCTCCCTACAAAACCTTTCACCTGACTCCATCGACCTCCTGACCCCACCGACACCCCGCACCCCTACCTTCTACCTTCTTCTTAAAATTCACAAACCCAATCATCCCGGCCGCCACTTTGTAGCTGGTTACCAAGCCCCCACAGAATGTATCTCTGCATATGTAGATCAACACCTTCAACCCATTACATGCAGTCTTCCATCCTTCATCAAAGACACCAACCACTTTCTTGAACGCCTGGAATACTTACCCAATCTGTTACCCCCAGAAACCATCCTTGTAACCATTGATGCCACTTCATTATACACAAATATTCCGCACGTCCAGGGCCTTGTTGTGATGGAGCACTTCCTTTCACGCCGATCACCTGCCACCCTACCTAAAACATCTTTCCTCATTACCTTAGCCAGCTTCATCCTGACCCACAACTTCTTCACTTTTGAAGGCCAGACATACCAACAATTAAAGGGAACAGCCATGGGTACCCGGATGGCCCCCTCGTATGCCAACCTATTCATGGGTCGCTTAGAGGAAGCCTTCTTGGTTACCCACGCCTGCCAACCCAAAGTTTGGTACAGATTTATTGATGACATCATCTTCATGATCTGGACTCACAGTGAAGAACAACTCCAAAATTTTCGCTCCAACCTCAACTCCTTTGGTTCCATCAGATTCACCTGGTCTTACTCCAAATCCCACGCCACTTTCCTTGACGTTGACCTCCATCTGTCCAATGGCCAGCTTCACTCATCCGTCCACATCAATCCCAACAAGCAACAGTACCTCCATTATGACAGCTGCCACCCATTCCACATCAAACGGTCCCTTCCCTACAACCTAGGTCTTCATGGGAAACGAATCTGCTCCAGTCCGGAATCCCTGAACCATTACACCAACAACCTGAAAACAGCTTTCGCATCCCGCAACTACCCTCCCGACCTGGTACAGAAGCAAATCACCAGAGCCACTTCCTCATCCCCTCAAACCCAGAACCTCCGACAGAAGAACCAAAAAAGTGCCCCACTTGTGACAGGATACTTTCCGGGACTGGATCAGACTCTGAATGTGTCTCTCCAGCAGGGATACAGCTTCCTCAAATCCTGCCCTGAAATGAGATCAATCCTTCACGAAATCCTCCCCACTCCGCCAAGAGTGTCTTTCCGCCGTCCACCTAACCTTCGTAAACTCTTAGTTCATCCCTATGAAATCCCCAAACCACCTTCCCTGCCCTCTGGCTGCTACCCTTCTAACCGCCCCCGGTGTAAAACCTGTCCCATGCACCCTCCCACCACCACCTATTCCAGTCCTTTAACCCGGAAGGTGTACACAAACAAAGGCAGAGCCACATGTGAAAGCACCCACGTGATTTACCAAATGACCTGCCTACACTGTGAAGTATTCTATGTGGGAATGACCAGAAACAAACTGTCCATTCACATGAATGGACACAGGCAGACAGTGTTTGTTGGTAATGAGGATCACCCGGTGGCTAAACATGCCTTGGTGCACGGCGAGCACATATTGGCACAGTGTTACACCGTCCAGGTTATCTGGATACTTCCCACTAACACCAACCTGTCAGAACTCCGGAGATGGGAACTTGCCCTTCAGTATACCCTCTCTTCTCGTTATCCGCCACGCCTCAACCTCCGCTAATTTCAAGTTGCCGCCACTCATACCTCACCTGTCTTTCAACAACATCTTTGCCTGTGTACTTCCGCCTCGACTGACATCTCTGCCCAAACTCTTTGCCTTTACAAATGTCTGCTTGTGTCTGTGTACGTGCGGATAGATATGTGTGTGTGTGCGAGAGTATACCTGTCCTTTTTTCCCCTTAAGGTAAGTCTTTCTGCTCCTGGGATTGGAATGACTCCTTACCCTCTCCCTTAAAACCCACATCCTTTTGTCTTTCCCTCTCCTTCCCTCTTCGCTGATGAAGCAACCGTTGGTTGCGAAAGCTTGAATTTTGTGTGTATGTTTGTGTTTGTTTGTGTGTCTATCAACCTACCAGTGCTTTCGTTTGGTAAGTCACATCATCTTTATTTTTATATATATATTGCATACACAAGGTGTGGTAAGAGTGGACACTTCATAGAACTGTGCTGAAATATTGTCTGATCATTTCTCTGTCACTTCCATGTACAACCCTTATAAAGTTACAAAAAGTAACTGATGCAACAGCCTGATGCACAGATTTGCAGTACATAATAAACATGTGTAAAGAATGGGCCAGACAGTAGGGGATTTTACTTTATTATATGAGCTTTCAAATGGTAACTTCATTTTTCCATTGCGGCCAAGCCATTGCCATCAGTGTTAACTGTCTGTAAATTCTTTTGTCCCACAGTCTGGTAACAGGAAGTCAGCACTGAGGAAGGGCACCTTGATCACGCACCTCTCTCATATGCTTACAAGGTAACGCTGCCCAAGCATCAATTAGCATGCAACACTCTGGAAAATTCCTTGTCGCCTGCACGGTTTTCTCGATCCCGGCCAATCACGGTGAAGTAAGCCACATGGTGTGGCGAATATACCTGGCCGCCCGTCGCCAGGCCTGCTCTCTTGTATTCTAGCTTAACAGCGAGTCGGACGCGCGCCCTGTAGCAGTGTAGACCTACCCGCTTCTCCTGGTGCTGCGGCACTGTGGTCTTTGTTTTGGCAGACAGCAACTTTCGTTAGCTTCGCAAACTATGGCCCGCCAAACTCTACGCTCTGGCTCACCCTCACCTCCCTAGGCCCACGTGACCCATTTTTTAATATGCTTTCGCCAATAAATGGCCTTTGTATAAATTTTGTTCTATTCATTTCATAATGCCCACCGTCTGCCCATATGCCCATCCTGTACACATGGCAGCAGTGTAACAGTAGTTTACCATTTGACTGTGGATAAAGAAGACCCCTAGTAGCTTGCTAAGTCTACATTCTCTTTTACGTGGCAGAGATTTGTAGTGGACCCTGAAGAAAACAATCAAGAAGTTGTGGTACATCTATACTAAATATACGAGCCCAAATGTTTCAGTTGGAAAACAAAAAATAATTTTCTTCACTGGAAGAGAAGAAAGAAAACTGTGAAATTTCAAGCTGAAAAGATGACTAAAAGCTAAGTGTATGCATGGGAATAATGGATTTTGGGTTCTATATTATTAGTGGGGGCTCGACTTAATGCTGATTAAAATAAATGACAGGTAGATATCAAAGCTATCCTGCAATTTCCAAGACTTAGATTATAGGGTCGAGAACTGTAGGGTTCCCCTAAATCAGGCAGGTGTGCACTACACACTGGAGGCTGCTACACACGTAGTTGATTGTGTGTGTATGGAGAACTTAAGGTTATTTTAGCCTAGACAAATCTCCATCCAGCCCAAATAATGAAAGCTGTAGGAGACCAAAAAGTATTAGTGTAAGGTTCAAAGCAATGGCACCCCACATACTATTAAAATCATTACAATTAATTGCTGAATCATTCCAAAGAAAATACCTAAGTATGAAGTGCCCCTAAAAAGCAGTGGAGCTTGTGTAATACTAAGTACAGAAGGCTAATTAAAACCCAAAATTGATAGCAATGAGATTTTTGGGGAAAATTTAAGTGTACATCAAACGATAGGCTAATGGTAAATGGACATGGTCTATTTGCCACAGCAGACAAGAAACTCACATCCACCAACATAGAAATCGAAGCTGCATGTGACATTGTTAGGGCTACACTAATTATTAAGGGAGGCCATAAACATATAATTTGATCCTTCTATTGACTACTAGACTCACCTTCTAATGTTACCAAAAACTTTAGAAACATCTATGTTAATTAATATGAATGTTACCCAACCACATTGTCATCCTCAGAGGACACTTCAATCGTCCAATAATCATCTGGGAAAATTAAAGTTTTCTAAGGGTGGGCATGACAAAATGTCCTGCAAAATATTACTAAATGCTGTCCCTCGGAACAGCCAGAACAGATTACTAAATGCTTTCCCTCGGAACAGCCAGAACAGATAAGTTTGGAAGCCTACTCATTATGGAAATATACAAGATATAATGGATATAAATAGGCCTAATGTCTTTGAGGATGTCCACATTGAAACTAATACCTGTGACCATGAGGCATGGTTATTACTCAAGTGCAAAGGGTAACAAAAACAAGAAATAAGAGAAAACAGCATGTAGAAGAACTATGGCTAAAGTTTAAAATATCAGTAGCAGACTCAAACAGTTTGCAGATGAAGCAGTTATGAAAAAAAGCTGCATAAATATCATTCAGATCATGAGAAGATTGAAAAGTGGTGCAAAGACTGGCAAACTGCTTTAAATATTCATAAACATAAGATTGTGTGCTTCACAAAGAAGGAAAAATGTAGAATCCTATGACTACAATATCAAAGAGTCACAGCTGGAAATCATCTACTGATACAAATATCTTGGTTTAACAATTTGTAAGGATGGAAAGACTACATAGGCTCAGTCATAGGTAAATCAAATGGCAGGTTTTGGTTCATTAGTAGTGTACTAGGGATGTTACTGTCTACACAGGAGATTGCTTATAAAATACTCATGGGACACATTCTACAACATTTCTCAAGTGTGTGGGCCCTGTATTAAATAGGATTAACACAGAATATTTAATGTATACAGAGAAAAGCAGCATGAATGGTCACATGTTTGTTTGACCCACAGAAATGTCAGAGATGCTGAAGAGACTGCACTGGCAGACGTCTGAAGATAAAAGCGAACTATCCCAAAAAAGCCTGCTTATGAAGTTTCAAAAACGAGCTTTAAGTGATGAATCTAGGAATATACTACAGTCCCCTATGTATTGCTCCTGTAGGTAATGCAAGGTTAAGATTAGACTAATTAGAGCACGCACAGATGGGTTTAATCAAATCATTCTTCCTATGCTCATTACATGACTGGAATGAGAAGAAGCCCTAATAAATGGTACAATAGGAAGCACCCTCTGTCATACATTTCACAGTGGTTAGCAGATGACAGATGAGCCTGATCACAATTGCAGTTACGTAGAAGCTTAAATTTTCTCACACTGCCAAGGGACCATAGACCTTAGTATTTGACATAGATTTCAACTTGCTACCTCAAACCATTTCTAAGAAAAGAGGTCTTAATAGATGGACAGACAAACAGACAATGAAGTGATCTCATAAGGGTAACATCTATTTCTACTGACTGAGGGGAGGAACTGCAAAACAAAGTTGTCCGAAACTTTGCACTTTTATTGTTCCATTGACTGTCTCTGTTTACTATTAATGAAATCCTGAACAAACCAAGCAAGACAGCACCACAGTACAACACTGCATTACTGCTCAGAGAGATGAATGTTCAGAATCATGGTGCATGTATTCAGACTCTGCACAGTGTAATTATCAGATATTAGTTTGAGCTTCAGCCATATTTACAAACTGAACTTGATTTCTGTGGTCTGCTTTCTGAAAACATAATTTCTCTTTTTATGAACAATGGGCAGGTAATCAACAGTGTAGTAACAATAAATAGTAATCTTCTCAACTTACTTTTATGTTTAAAGCAAAACTGTTTTATCTGTGTAGTTACTTTTTTTGCAGCTAACAAGCTGTTCTGACATCATGATCAAGACAGCTGAGCTATATTGCATGATGCAAGATAAAAGTAAATTACGGGAGATGCTATGGCATAGACCTATGCCTTGTTCTACATGAACTACATTCAAACTCTGTAGAATCAAAATTTCAGCAGTGTAATCTGATGTACTAACTGACTGTTTCATTGGTTCAAGAAAGAACAAAGGTTCACTGACAATGGCTTACAAGTGTTGAAATATGTTTCATTGATTACAAAAAGAAGACACAGTGTTTTAGAGAAGGCAGCAACCAAAAGCATAAACGTTGTTACAGGTTCCTACAACCACTTGAAGAAAATTCTAGGATTAATGGTTGGCCATATTTGTACATAAAACCTTTCTTGTTCAAACATATGTAAAATGAGCTACGGTCTGTCTCTAAATATGCTCATGCCAATAAGACATTAAAACCTCTCCCAAAAGTGCATAAAAGTTCCAAGACCAGAAAAACAAAAATAAAAGATACTGCTTTATACTCACTTCATAGGAAAGCAGAACCTGCCATCAACAGCACTCCAAACAGAAACTGCCTGGTCCAGAGAAGAACTCACAATGGAGTTGCCACCATTTGCTGATATAAGTTGCAGTATCTCTGAGTCATGACCTTTCCAAGAGGCCAGTAGGCCACCTGTGCGGATGTCCAGCATAGACAGGAATCCTGACGACTGTCCAACAGCCACCCATGTGCCTTCAGGCCCAACAGCAATGCATCTTATTAGTCCTGTTGCACTCTGTGACACCTGCAATGATGGAAAATAGTTTAACTTGCATTCTACTATTATAACTCCCATTAAGGACATTTATGTTACAGATGACAACAGGGTAATTAAATTTAGTTGCAAAGATGACCAATGCACATGCAACTAAATTTTACAAAAGTAATGAGAAGACAACAGCCCTGAAAAACAATCCTCTATGACTACAAATCTGTATTACAAATTTTTCCATTTTCATTTAAGAAAGGAAAAATTCAATAAACATCTCTCTATTCAGTGATAATATGAAGGAAAAAAAATGATATCAAGGAACTGAATAAATGATATTAACAATACTGGTATATAGGATAGCAGGAGACAATGTAATCTTTGCAATTACTGGCATAACTGTAACAGGAAGACGTCTGTTGGGTTTAATATATTACTTTATTGTATAAATTACAATTAAGACTCAGAAACAGAGAAAGGAAAGCCTTAGCTATTACATTTCATTTGTCACCAATTCAAAGAGTCTTCTCTTAAACAAAGCAATGTTAGCCTAGTCACCACCCTGCCCCCTTTTCTCGTCCTCCCAACTGCCAATAGAAAGTAGGATTAAAAAAAACATCACACACTGAATATGGTACTGCTCAATCACTGCTCCAGTGCTGCTAAGGAAGAGGTGTCTGGTGCTGTCATTTTCAAAGGTTCAGGTGCAGGTGGCACATCATGTCCATCTTTCTTAGTCTCTAGGATATGCAGTTACACTACAATAAAGGCTTGTTTTTAATGCAACAATCAAATCATGCATATCAATGTCAAATGTCTTTTCACCATTTGTGAGTACTTTAATGGGGGCAATCATATGGTGACTGTAAAAACTACCTGGCTGCATCATGGCACAGGATACGTATTCACTTTATCACAAGTTTTGAAAAATGAATGCATACTTGGTGCCATGATCCATAATTATTGTAGATCAAAACCTGCAGATCTGTGTGTGTAACCATTGCACCAAGCCAGATACTTAATTTTCATTATTGGAGTGGTATGAACTAATTTTCCAGGTTGTGTGTCCATGGATGATAATTTAAGTCATCTTTGAAGGCAATCTGCAGAGCAAGCAGGACGATCAGTAGGGTCTTCATCTAGATTCCAAAGGCATGATACATGAGAGAGGCCTTTAAATGATGGTGTAAAACATCTACTAGTTTATTCGGTAAAGGACAGTACCCAGATGCCCGAATTATGTGCACCTGGTTCCTGCAGTAGCATTCCTAGTGCCTTGAACAGATGATAAACTGTCAGAATTGATTTGTAGCTACACACAGTGCTTTGTCAAAGAGCACAATCTATTCACAAAACAATGTTTTGGCAAAGCTGTCAATTGCCATCAGATAACATGGAGAGGCTTGAATCACTAGTTTGGAGAGTCGAAATTCCAAGTGGGGAGATGACAAGGTGACTAATTTCGTTTCTACCAGATGAAACTTCTGCAGTCCTTTTCTATCTACCAGGCACAGAACAGAAATTCTAAAATGTCTAACAGATGATCCATGAGGCAAATGAGACAGACATATAGATGAACCAGCTGACACTGTCCCAAATGCTTCACTATTATGTTTATTTGAGGCATTGCCAACAACATATGGCACACTTGTGATCTTGCTGGCAGGCAAGAGCACAATGCCCTCACTGGTGTGGCACACCTTGCCAACATGCGGTTTTGTGTTTCCCTCCAGCCATTTACACAAGAAAATTTTGAAACATATCAAAACAAGAATCTTTATTAGAGAACCTACAACATTAAGAGTGGCTTTGACTTAACAAATGGTTGGAAGGACATTGATATTCTAACAGGAGCAACTAAAGAAACAGTTTATATACAAACATTCCATTAATGGGATAGAGAGAGTAAAGAAGAACCTTGTGACAGGGAGATTAAACAAGAAGAAAAGACTGAGTGCACTGACATGTTAGAATTTGTATAGCCTGTTAATAATTTTAAACTTAATGACAAAGTTTTTCGCTGCAGTGCAGACTAACCATGGGGATTAACCTGAAAGGGACTCTAACTAACATCCATTCGGCTGCAATCTCATCACAGGAGCTACCCTGGGATTTGCTCAAAAAGATTTACATATACCATATGAAATATAAATTTGGATAGCTGAAAGATAATGGTGCCATAACAGCTCCATCAGTTCGTTCAGTAAATAAGTATTAATTTGTGATCTATTACCATGACCTCAGGATATGCTGTGATAACCAGAAACAGCTCTTGCAAATTTACAGAAAACTTAGTAAGTGTATTTTCTAGATTAAGAATAGATTTTAACAACACTTTGAACATTTTTATTGTTCATATAATATTACAATTAACAGTGAGAAACACAAACAGCTATCACCTGATCTGTATTTGGTGATACAAATAATACTTCAAGAGGAATAGATAATATTTTAGGAGGTAACATATAGACTAATCTGAAAAAAAAATAATTTTCATATAACATGTCCAATTTTTATTGGTTACGGAGATACAGCTGTTAGAATATAATCCACAAAAATACTTCCAGAAGCTGTCAAATAAAGCAAATGATTGAGTTCAAAGTTAGTTTTCAGAAATTTCAGCTCCAACTTCAATCCACATTTGAATTTTGACAAGACTGCATGTAGCTCTTGTGAGGTTGTATTGACACACTTTCATGAAATCAGCACTGTTAATAATCAGAATGATCCATTTGTCTTTTGTGATTACTTTTTCTATGTAGACTTCATCTTTCAACTATTGCCTCAGGCAAAAATCTAAAGAGGTAAGGGACAAGGGTGGCCAATAAAATGATCATTTCTGCCTACCCATTTTCCAGGAAATGTTAAGTTTAGATTATGTGTCACTTGGTGACAAGAATGTGCAGGAGCAACATACCCATCCTTGTAGCCACAGTAATCTCCTCCAATAATGTTGGAAGCTCATTTTAGAAATTCTAATTAACCGGGCACAACAAGCCCAATCAATTGATTGTTATAACCACACCACATATTAACAGAAACACTTTCTTGAAAATGAGTCTTGACAGAGGATGTGAGTTTGCATTGGATGATCAATGTGAGTTACGAGTGTTACTGATACCAGTAAGCAGTATTAACGGAATTATTGAGAGATTTGCAATTAGGTAATGACAAGATTCCAGCTACCTTCATCTCCTCCCTGAAGATGTTGAAATTACTGTAAATGATACTTAATGTCGACCATATTCCTGTATGTGGAGCACCATTATGTGTAGAAATTCTGTGTGTGTTTGTTGAAGGACTACATTCTGTGTTGTTGTTTTTGTGGCCTTTAGTCCAAAGGGTGATGTGATATAGCTCTCCACACTAGTCTACCTTGTTCAAGCCTCATCATCTCTGAATAACTACTATTGCAATCAACACCCTTTTGAACCTACTTACTGTGCTCATGCCAAGGTCTCTCTTTACAGTTTTCATCCCCCACACTTCCCTCCATTACTGACTTTTCCTTGATGTCTAAGGATGCATTCAATTGGCCAGTTCCTTCTTCTAGTCAAGTTGTACCATAAATCATTTTTCCCCCTAGTTAAGCTCAGGGCTTCCTTATTAGTTATTCAATCCACCACATTTCAGAAGTTTGCATTCCCTTCTTGTCTGAACTGCTTATCATCCATGTTTGATTTCTCACCAAGACTGTGATCCAGATGAAGGTCTTCAGAAAAAACTTCATAATAGGTAACCCTTCAGCAGCACATCGTTTTTCACAATACGAGCAGACGTGTGGCACACTTTGTGCACATGTAAAGAAAAGCTGTCTTTATGTTACGAGGTAAACATGTATGAACAAAATTACAGTTCAAGCTTAGTTTAATTAGACAATAAAAAACAAGCCTTTCACCGTATCACTTTGTTGCTGCACCCAAGTGTCACACCACAGTAATGAACCCCAATCAAAGCATTAAACAGTGCCGCTGTATCAGATCCCTGCCACTCACTTATTTGATTACTAATTACCTTGTAGATAATTGTCCCATTGTGGGATTGAGCTGTTAGCTCTGTATCTGGGCCATTTTCTTGCATGGATCACTAATTTTGTCTTACCTAGGTTGCTATTTATTTTATATTGCTGCTGCTCACTTGAATGTATGGCAACACAACTATTATTGCGTTAACTTATGCAATTATGAAGGAATAGGTGCAGGCTGGCAATGGTAAAACAACAATGGAACAGTACAAAACAATATTATTTGTGATTTACACACTTCATACCCTCTCAAGGGTTAAATGTATTTTCCTCTTTCTCAGAAATGTTTTTTGTGCTACTGTAAGTCTACACTTTACGAGCACCATCCAGGAAATAAGGAACACTTGCACACACAGTCCGCACATCTGTCTTGTGGCAGCCCCTCATTGGTTTCTGGTCTTCAGCGTGATATGGACAGGTGCTGCATATGGTTCAAGTGATACCGTATCACATGATAGGTGTAGAGATAGCTGTGCCAACTGTGAATCCCACAGAGTGTGAGGTGTAAGATATTCATCTTCTGCAGGGAGAAAATGTTATACCCTGTGACACTCACTGCAGACTTGTTACTGTTTATGGTGAAGGTGTAATGAAAGCAACCAATGTCTGAAAGTGGTGCATAATGTTTAAGAATGAGAGAACAGATGTTCAAGACTAAGAGAAATCAGGGTGCCCTCCATCATCAGAGATGCACCACAACAAAAAGGTGGATTATATCATTAAAGAGAATTGGCAATTCATGATCAGCAACATACATGAACAACGTCAGGAAGTGTATCGTTCAACTGTGCTTTGAAAATGTCATTCAGCACTTCGGGGACCACAAAATCTGCGCACAGTGGGAGCCATGCATGTTCACAGATAACCCGAAAGCTGTGAAAATGGGTGCTGCATTAGCTTTCATAGAGCATTACAAAAGGGATGGCAACACATTCATTGACCAGAACATTACAGGAGATGAAACCCGGGTTCCTCACAATGCCCCTACAAAGAAGCAACAGTCTATGGAGTGGAATCATCCTCAATCCCCACAGAAGCCTCACAAGTTCAAACTAACTGCATCAATTCACAAACTGATGGCTTCCGTGTTCCAGCATAACATCAAGCGCCAGCACGTTGGCCTGAAACATAACAGCAGAGGACGCTGTGAGACGATGTCAGCCACTGACTAAGACCACACCATGATGGGAGCAGCCCCTGTAGGAAGAGAATATAAACACTGCTCCAGCTGGCCTCAGACACACTAGAAGAGCCTCAATAGAAGATGAGCCTTGATCCAAACTATTTAGCTCTGACTTGTGATCTATATTATTTGCTTGCAAGGAAATTGCATATATCAAAGGCCATTGACTATTTGCATGTTGTTAATTGTTTGCAACACCTCTTTGTAAAGAGGCAAATTTAAGTACCGTCAATTCAATTTACTGTTATAAACTCCATTAATATGATATGCTTGAATGTTGTCTAGCTGTGTGAGAAAACAGCTTCCTACGCAACTTACATTAAACGAGTGGGCAGGGTCTCACATTCTGTATTCTGTGACAGTGGAAGGGTCCTACTCATCAATTCTGTGTCCCACAACATAACAATCAATAGTGATGCTAAATGTGTTACCCATCAACGTCTTCATCAGGCTATCCAAAACTGCTGAAGAGGTAAGCTCTCACATGGAATTGTTCTCTTGTACAATAATGCATATCTGCACATGGCTATATTTTGCTTAGCAGACATGAACCTCATTGCAAGAGAAATTCCTACAGTCTGAATATGGCATCATAGAACTTTTCCTGTTTCCAAAAGTGCAAGAGCATCTTGCTGGTAAATGCTTCACAAATGATGAAGACCTGCAGGACGCTGCTGTGACATGGTTGAAAAGCCAGGTGGCCACATGGCACAAAGAGGGTATACACAAACTAATATCACGGTACATGTGCCTTAATGTCAAAGGTGACTAAGTGGAAAAGTAGACCAGTATGTGCCAGACTGTGTATATTCAGCCTCTGTATTATTATTATTATTTCTTTCTTATCTCAGACGTTCTGTCTGGTCAAAAGTAGAAAGTGACGCGGACCTTGATCAAGCGTGACTTCCTTTTAACTGTACGGTATATGTTATATTGCATTTAGGAACTTTCGGGTAATTCAACATGTATCAATAATTACGGATTTCTGTAGTTGTATATATAAGTTTGGCTGTAGCTGTATTGCATTGATGTACTGGTGGATATTGTGTGGTATGACTCCTGTAGTTGATAGTATAATTGGTATAATGTCAACTTTATCCTGATGCCACATATCCTTGACTTCCTCAGCCAGTTGGATGTATTTTTCAATTTTTTCTCCTGCTTTCTTTTGTATATTTGTTGTATTGGGTATGGATATTTCGATTAGTTGTGTTAATTTCTTCTTTTTATTGGTGAGTATGATGTCAGGTTTGTTATGTGGTGTTGTTTTATTATTATTATTATTATTATTATTATTAAAGAATATTGGTGTGGCAAAATGTTCTTTACTTTCTGGAGGTCCCCTTAGATCCTCTCTACTTTGGATGTCCTTTATTTTGCTGCCTAAATAGCAAAACTCATATATTACTTTTAGTGTCTCATTTCATAATCTAATTTCCTCAGTATCATCTGATTTAATTTGATTACATTCCATTTTTCTTGCTATACCTTTGTTGATGTTATATCTCTTTTCAAACTACTATCAACTGAATAATTCTTATACTTCATTCACACACTGTTCATTTGCAACTATAGATGACTGCTGGACACTGTACCAATCTCATACAGTTTAGTGGAAACATGAGTAAAAACTCTTCAACCAGGTATTCTTCCATTCGGACATTGTCTACTGTATTCTCTTCATGTAGCATCAGCATTTCCATTACAAAACTCTCAAACAGATACCATAGTGGTATATTAAGCACTTAAAAATACATGCAACAGGCTTAAAGAATACAGTAAAATTGGTCAACAAATATAACCACAATCATAACTGAAAAATTCAATTGTGCAAACTTAGGCACAACTTGAACTTTACAACAAAAATGACAATCAACAGAGAAATTCAGTTCAACCTATCTCACTAACCAGTTGTATCTCTGTAACTGGTAAAAATTGGACACATAATATATGGAATGTTTTATGTGAAATATTCTGTATTAACACCTACAATATTTGAATATTTACTATTTCTCCTGAGACACCCTGTGTGTGTGTGTGTGTGTGTGTGTGTGTGTGTGTGTGTGTAAACACACTTGCCCACATGAACAGAGAAAAATATAGCCACAGTAGTTCCATAATATCCACACAGAAAGTCTCTCTTTAGTCTTGTTGGTGTTTATACTACTGTGCAGTATACAAATTTAATGTGCCCAAATATCTCACCTATTAGAAAAAACTTTGGTGACACAATTAAAATGTAACTATAACAGAGTTATAATAGGTAACAAATGATAGAAATATGACTACATAAAATGTCAATTAACTAAGCTACACAAACATATTAAACACTAACTGAACAAGTGATTTACCTTCAGTTCATTAACAAAAGAACAGGTTCGTGCATCAACAAGCCGCAGTGTAGTGTCTGTAGTGGCCGCAAGCAGGACACGGCTTGGTGGTGGCAAAGCCTGAAGGACATTGACAGGTGGGTAGCGAGGTGAGTTCATATGAGCAATTACACTTCCCATAAATGGGTCCCATATGTGGATGATTGAGTCACATGAGGCAGCAAGCCGTAGTGACTCTATAAGTGCCACTGCCAGTACACACTTACGGTGACCAGTATAAGTCCATCGACACGGGGAAACAGCAGTTCCATCACCCTAAAATAAATAAAAATGGAAATTAATCAAGAATTTAAAAAGGGTCAGAGATACTCAGGATTATTAGTTAGTAACACGACTACATCACTGCACAACTTTTTTTTCCTTTCATGAAAAAAACTAATTACATAAGGCAAAAAAGAATATGATTATCACGTGGAACAGAATCATGGGGAAACTATGCTGTAACTTCTCCTGAGGGCATACAGCTCTACTGTGTGGTTAAATGATGATGGCATCCTCTTGGGTAAAATATTCTGGAGGTAAAATAGTCCCCCATTCGGTTCTCCGAGTGGGGACTACTCAGGAGGTCATAGTTATCACGAGATATAAAATTGGTGTTCTACAGATTGGAGCATAGAATGCAGATTCCTTAATTGGGCATGCAGGTTAGAAAATTTAGAAAGGGAAATGGATAGGTTAAAGTTACAATGGGGATTAGTGAAGTTCGGTGGCACACAAGGAACACGAATTCTGGTCAGGTGAATATAGGGTTATAAATATAAAAACAAATAGAGGTAATGCTCATGTAGGTTTAACAATGAATAAAAAACAGGAATGTTGATAAGCTACAATGAACTATAACTAAAAGATAAGCATAGAAAAATTTTGTGGACAAATTTCTAGAATTTTTTGAACAGACTTCATACATGATGACACTGCAAGCCAAACATGAAGAGATAGAGAAAGACTACTAGTATATTGAATGAATATTTCAGTATGTAAAGGGAGATGAAACAATAATAGACAAGGGGGATTGGAATACAGTTGTAGGGGAAGGAGTAGAATATGGGTTTGGTACTAGCAATGAGAGAGGAGAAACATTAATTGCATTCCGCAATAAATTTCAGTTAGTAATAGCAAATACACTGTTCAAGAATCAAAAGTGGAGGAGGCATACTTGGAAAAGGTTGGTAGATATGGTAAGATTTCAGTTAGATTACATCATGGTCAGGTACAGATTCCAAAATCAAATATTGAATTGTAAGGTGTAAAGAGGACCCGATATAGACCAAGATCATAGTTTAATAATGATGAAGAGTACATTGAAGTTTAAGAGCCTAGTTAGGAAGAATAAATGTGCATAGAAGATGGATATGGAAGTACTAAGAAAGGAAGAGGTATGCTTTAAGTTCTCAGAGCTATAGGTACTGCAATAAGGAATAGCTCAGTAAGTAGTTCAGCTGAAGAGGAATGGGCATCTCTAAGAAGAGCAATCATAGAAGTTGGAAAGAAAGCAGTTGGTACAAAAATGGCAACTGTGAAAAAACTATGGTTAACAAGAGAAATAAATCAGTTGAATGATTACACAAAGAAATACAAAATGTTCACGGAAATTCAGGAATACAGTAATACAAGTCACTTAGGAGTGAAATAATTAGGAAGTGCAGGGAAGCTAACGTGAAATGCCTGCATGAAAAATGTGAAGAAATAAAAAATAAAATGACTGTCTGAAGGACTGTCTCAGCATACAGGAAAGTCAAAACAAGCTTCACTGAAATTAAAAGCAAGGGCAGTAACATTAAGAGTGCAATGGGAATACCACTGTTAAATACAGAGTAGAGCAAAGATAGGTGGAAAGAATACACTAAATATCTCTATGAGGGTAAGGCGTTGTGTGATGATGTGACAGAAGAAACAGGAGTTGAAACAGTACAAGTATCAGATTTTAAAAGAGCTCTGGAAGACTTGAAATGAAATAAGACAGAAAGGATAGATAACATTCCATAAGAATTTCTAAAAGCATTGAGGAACGTGGGTACAAAATGACTACGCACACTGGTGTATAGTGTAGGAGTCAGGCAATACACCATCTGACTTTCGGAAAAACATCATTCACACAATTTCGAAGATTGCAAGAGCCAACATGTGAGAATTATTACACAATCAGTTTAACTGTTCATGCATCCAAGTTGTTGACAAGGATAATATACCGATGAATGGAAAAGAGAGTTAAGATGTGTTAGATGATGACCAGTTTGGTTTTTGGAAAGGTAAAGGCACCAGAGAGGCAATTCTGATGTTGTGGTTCATAATGGAAGCAAGTCTAAAGAAAAATCAAGACTCATTCATAGACTTTGTTGACCTGGAAAAAGAGTCTGACAAAGTCAAATGGCGCAAGATGTTTGAAATTCTGAGAAAAATAGGGCTAAGCTATATAGAAAGATGGGTAATATATGATATGTACAAGAACCAAGAAGAAATAATAAGAATGGAAGACTAATACAAAGTGCTCAGATTACAAAGGTTGTAATATATGGACGTAGTCTTCCCCCTACTGTTCAACAATCAATACATCAAAAAATCAATGATGGAAATAAAAGAAGGGTTCAAGAGTGGAATTAAAATTTAAGCTGAAAGGATATCAATGATAAGATTTGCTGATGACATTGCTATCATCAGGGAAAGTGAAACATTATAGGATCTGCTGAGTGGAAGCAACAGTCTAATAACAAAGATATGGATTGAGAGTACGTTGAAGAAAGATTAAAGTAATGAGAAATAACAGAAATGAGAACAGTGAGAAACTAAACATCAGGACTGGTGATCTCAAAGTAGATGAAGTTAAGGAATTCTCCTACCAAGGCAGTGAAGTAACCCATGATGGACGGAGCAAAAAGGAGACTAGCACTGACAAAAAGGCATTTCCTGGCCAAGAGAAGTCTATTAGTATCAAACATAGACCTTAATTTGAGAAATAAATTTCTGAGAATGTACATTTGGAGCACAGAATTTTATGGTAGTAAAAAATGGACTGTGGGAAAACTGAAAAAGAAGTGATTTGAAGCATTTTATATGTGGTGCTACAGAAGAGTATTGAAAATTAGATGGCCTGATAATGTAAGGAATGAGGAATTTCTCCATAGAATTGGTGAGGAAAGGACTATATGGAAAACACTGACAAGAAGAAGGGACAGGATAGTAGGACATCACTTAAGACATCAGGGAGTAACTTCCATGGTACTAGAGAGAGCTGTAGAGGGTAAACATTGGAGAGGAAGACACATATTGGAACACATCCAGAAAATAATGGAGGACATAGATTGCCAATGCTATTCCGAGACAAAGAGGTTAGCACTGGAGAGGAATTTGTGGCAGGCTGCATCAAAGCAGTCAAAAGACTGATGACTTTGATATGCTGCTTGTATCAGAAAATGTATGTCTATAGTTGGGAGACTTCAATTTTACCAGAATATGGGATGATGCACCAGTTTTCGTAACTACTGACTGGTACCTGTTGGCCGTCATGCTTCTATATCAAAGCTATCAAAATGCAAACAGTTTAGTTGATTTTGAAAAAAAGTAGTACCTCATCTTAACAATAATAATATCCTCAGCAAACCACAGTTCAGTATCAGAAGGGTTGCTCTACTGACAATGCCATTTGC
This sequence comes from Schistocerca gregaria, assembly GCF_023897955.1. Lineage (NCBI taxonomy): Eukaryota > Metazoa > Arthropoda > Insecta > Orthoptera > Acrididae > Schistocerca > Schistocerca gregaria. The sequence continues at coordinate 275,185,576 of NC_064926.1, forward strand.
ATGTTCCTTCACCAGATTTTCCTGCATTAAATAATAAAACAGCACCAAATGGTATTTTCTGTGATCTGTCAAAGGCATTTGACTGTGTGCATCACAGTATTCTCCTAGGTAAATGGAAGTTTTATGAGACTGATGGTATAGCCAACCAATGGATAATGTCATATCTATACAAAAGAATGCAGAAAGTTTTACTTAGTAATCCAACCAATGTAGTCCAGTAATAAAATGAAATACCTGCAGCCATCATTATGATGTTATTTTATTGTGTTGTAACGAGTTTTGGTGACTCAATACACCATCTTCTGGCCTGGGTTGGTAATTGATGGTTGCAGACACAACATCAATTTTACAGTATTCAGCAGAAGCCAGTTCATAGATGTTGGCCACTGATGGAACCATGTAGACAATTGGAGTTCACCACCTCAGGGTCAGTTGAGGCCTGAAGATGGTATATTGAGTTACCGACACTAGTTGCAATATAATAGATTAACATCATAACGACAGGTGCAGGTACTTCATTTTATTGTGGAAGTGAATGGCCGAAGTCCTGCAGACCATCATTCGCAAGGATGGACATACAAATAAAATGTAGTCTGGGAACATAATTCTGCCTGGGTACAAATTAAGTATGGAGTTCCCCAAGGTTCAACCTTAGGTCATCTATTATTCCTCACATATGTAAACGATCTTCCGCTTCAAATACAAAAGGAGAATTAGTTCTTTATGCAGATGGCACTAGTACTGTAATCAATCCAAACATGCATACAGAAAAAGACAAAATGGTAAACAAAGTTCTTAAAAGTATCATTGACTGGTTTTCTGTGAATGGTCTCATCCTCAGTTTTAAAAAGACACAAATTTTAAAAAGACACAACATATCAGTTCTGCACATCTAGGGATACCACATCAAGGATAAGTATAACACATGGTGAGGAAATAATAAATTGGGTGGAAACTTCAAAATTCTTATGTGCCCACATAACTGAGAATTCAAATTCCTAAAACAACTTAGTTCAGCAAATGGCACTTGGAATCATTGCAAATTTCTGAGGAGGGGGAAAATCAGTAAGTTGACATATTTTGCATATTTTCATTCACTAATGTCATATGTGCTAAGCTGCCCAGGGGCACTAACCACAACATGCATGGCAGCTGTAAGACATGAGTCACGGAAAGCAACACTTGTGCAGTGCAGCCATGGAAAGCAACGCTTGTGCAGTGCAGCCACGTGGGATTTTCAAGTATGCCCCCAGACTGCCAGGAGGCACTCTGAGAGCTACAGACTACCAGGAGCCTCGCCAGGCAAGAGGAAGAAGTTGCTGGCTGCATCACAAGACCGTGCCTGTGGTCATGAGTTAGTAGAGGGCAGCACCTCTCCTCCTGGAGAATAGCTATTTAAGGAAACCCAGTGATCACTGCAGAATTACTGTCATCGATTCCTGGCCGATTCATACACTAACTGCTTGCTGTCCTGCAGTTAATCTCTTGTCAGTGTACCATCGGTGACAACATGGTAATGCCAAGTAGTAGGGTTCTGCATTGGAATATACACTCCTGAAAATGGAAAAAAGAACACATTGACACCGGTGTGTCAGCCCCACCATACTTGCTCCGGACACTGCGAGAGGGCTGTACAAGCAATGATCACACGCACGGCGCAGCGGACACACCAGGAACCACGGTGTTGGCCGTCGAATGGCGCTAGCTGCGCAGCATTTGTGCACCGCCGCCGTCAGTGTCAGCCAGTTTGCCGTGGCATACGGAGCTCCATCGCAGTCTTTACCACTGGTAGCATGCCGCGACAGCGTGGACGTGAACCGTATGTGCAGCTGACAGACTTTGAGCGAGGGCGTATAGTGGGCATGCGGGAGGCCGGGTGGACGTACCGCTGAATTGCTCAACACGTGGGTTGTGAGGTCTCCACAGTACATCGATGTTGTCGCCAGTGGTCGGCGGAAGGTGCACGTGCCCGTCGACCTGGGACCGGACCGCAGCGACACACGGATGCACGCCAAGACCGTAGGATCCTACGCAGTGCCGTAGGGGACCGCACCGCCACTTCCCAGCAAATTAGGGACACTGTTGCTCCTGGGGTATCGGCGAGGACCATTCGCAACTGTCTCCATGAAGCTGGGCTACGGTCCTGCACACTGTTAGGCCATCTTCCGCTCACGCCCCAACATTGTGCAGCCCGCCTCCAGTGGTGTCGCAACAGGCGTGAATGGAGGGACGAATGGAGACGTGTCGTCTTCAGCGATGAGAGTCGCTTCTGCCTTGGTGCCAATGATGGTCGTATGCGTGTTTGGCGCCGTGCAGGTGAGCGCCACAATCAGGACTGCATACGTCCGAGGCACACAGGGCCAACACCCGGCATCATGGTGTGGGGAGCGATCTCTTACACTGGCCGTACACCTCTGGCGATCGTCGAGGGGACACTGAATAGTGCACGGTACATCCAAACCGTCATCGAACCCTTCGTTCTACCATTCCTAGACCGGCAAGGGAACTTGCTGTTCCAACAGGACAATGCACGTCCGCATGTATCCCGTGCCACCCAACGTGCTCTAGAAGGTGTAAGTCAACTACCCTGGCCAGCAAGATCTCCGGATCTGTCCCCCATTGAGCATGTTTGGGACTGGATGAAGCGTCGTCTCACGCGGTCTGCACGTCCAGCACGAACGCTGGTCCAACTGAGGCGCCAGGTGGAAATGGCATGGCAAGCCGTTCCACAGGACTACATCCTGCATCTCTACAATCGTCTCCATGGGAGAATAGCAGCCTGCATTGCTGCGAAAGGTGGATATACACTGTACTAGTGCCGACATTGTGCATGCTCTGTTGCCTGTGTCTATGTGCCTGTGGTTCTGTCAGTGTGATCATGTGATGTATCTGACCCCAGGAATGTGTAAATAAAGTTTCCCCTTCCTGGGACAATGAATTCATGGTGTTCTTATTTCAATTTCCATGAGTGTAGCTCTCTTCAAGTGTTGGTCATTTCAGTGTTTAGTTCTGGCTCCACGGAGGTAGTTGGAGCCAATTCTACAGAGCTGTATTTTGTTTGGGACTGCAGAAGAGACAGATTAATTTGTAATTATAAATTGTGACAAAGAGTTTTTTGGGTTTTGGAAGGACAATAAAGAAGCTATTGTAATCCTAACGGAACTCTCTTTCAATTAGGAAAAAGACAGATTTTGCAGAGACAACAAGGATTTTTTTGAAGCGATTAGAACATGTGTACCATGCCCAGGTAGATCAGGAACAAACAGCATCCTTGCCATTGAACACAGACACTATGCATCTGCTGTTGATCTCACTCCAAAGGGTGCAGCGGGTGAATAACGCTCTACTGACACTCTTTAAAGTCATCTCCTCCGGTTACTGTGGGGATCGGTGCCCAAACCACCACCCAGTTAACACCCAGGCACATTGGTGCCAGTGCCCTTCAACCTTCTGACATGAAAATAGATCCTTGGGCCTGCTGAATAGCCTAATTAGAGCAGCATTTTGCAGTCAACTACATCTGTGGTGATCAGCAGTAGCGCACCTTCCACTTCACCAACACGGGACCCATGAACTACCAGTTGCTCAACAGTTACATCCCCAAGCAGAACTGCACTTAGTGCCCTATGATTCCTGGAAGAAAAGCTTAGCTGATTACTTTGATGAACAGATACACATTGCTGCAGATCGACACAAGTTCTTTAGCTGTCAGAAGCTACATTTTGAAACCTGCAGGGAACTGATACTAGACTCTAGGGTCTCTCCCAGGAATGCTGGTAACAATGTGCCAATGAACAATGCAAGGTCCCTTGTGCATCAGCTCTGGTCTACAAAATAGTTTAACTCTCACCCCTGATGAAGGCCTACATCAGGATCTACTGAAATCAAAGGTTGCTTGAACCGTGCCTTACCACCATTCAGGCTTTTGAGCAATCTCTCAGGGCAGCAGGTTCTGTACAAGCTCCAGCTCTGTTATTTGCCTCCCATCCTGACTTGGAAGCTTTGCAACAGCAGTTGACACCCTTGTTCATAAAAGACTCTCCAAGGAAGTATCATTTCAAACAATTACCATCTTGTAAGCAGTGTTTTGTTACCTACCCTTGACAACGATGCCATTTCCACAAGGCGAAGTGTACTGCCTGCAGGAAGTCTGTCCAAAATGATGAAGCTCATCACTCCTCCACTTCCGTGTCCATGACTGGGCATAGGGCAACTGTGAAAAGAATCCTTTCCAACCAGATTTTCCAGATATGGCACTGACACAGGCTGGTCTCCCACAGAACACTCAGATGCTGCCTCTATAAGTTGACTTGGAAAGCAAATCAGTCACCATCCAGATTGATACTGTGTCAGCAGCTATAATAATCAACTGGTTTGCATACCAAGCCATCAGATCTCCTCCACTGTGCCCCTTTGCCACAAAGCTATGTAGTTTTACTAAGGACCAGATTTCCATGGCAGGATCAGGTTCTGCCATGGCGCCACGTTAACCTGGCAAAAATTTTTCAGGTTGCAGTCCCTGGGGCATCTAAGCTGCTTGGCCTAGCCTTTGCTCTTACACCACCAACCTCTTGGCTAAATTTCGACCAGTGTTTCAGAAGCTGTTGGTGGGGGGTTTTAGGGCTTGAGGCACATATCCCCCTATTACCCATGGCATCCAAAAACATTTTAAGGTTTGCAATGACGAGTTTGCTCTCCATGATAAGCTTTGATAGGAATTGCAGTGTCTCCAGAATAGGGTTTCCTCAGTCCAGTCATGCTTAATGCATGGGTGTCCCCCCCATTGTGACTGTGGAGAAAACGTCAGGTGTGGTCTGTATTTGTGGTGACTTCAAGACCACTGTGAACACTCAGTCCATAGTCGCCAAGTATCCCATTCCCAAGCTTAGGGAAATTGTTTCCTATCTGACTGGGGGGGGGGAAGGCATTCACCAAAATCAACATTCAGGGTGCTTTGCTTATCTCCAGCTCCCATTGGATGACAACTCCAAGCAGATTATGGTCATAACCATTGGATTGTTTCAATATATGTGGCTTCTGCATGGCATCACCAACACCTCATCAATCTTTGAGAGGTAGTTGGAGCAACTCTTAAAGGATATCACAGAGACAGTGAACTACCTCAACAAATTTCTGGTCACTCAAAAGAATATGATTGATCTTGCATGGAACCTTGACATGCTCTCCTCCATGTTCATGATGGTAAACCTTCACTGTAATCTTCACAGATGTTCTTTTTTCCGCGTGCCACATCAAATATTTATGACACATCTTCCTTTCATCAGGAATATGGCCTATGCTGCAACATGTGTGTTCCATCCAACAATTAATGACCCCCACAGACATGTGGCTCAAGTCTAAACTATTATTGACAGTTCACTCCTATGCTACATCCACTGCACCACTTGCTCTGTAAGAATGTGCCCTGGAAGTGGTCTTCCCAATGTGGTAAGGTGTTCCATGACTTGAATGAGGCCACCCCTTGGCCTACTTGGATACAGGCATACGATCCAATAAAACCACTGGTGTTAGTGGCCAATGTGTTTGTCTATGGGATCAGTGCAGTTTTGTCCCACATTGCGAATGACATGGAGTGACCCACTGCATTTGTGGGTAGCACAGAGGATCTACAGCCACATAGAAAAGGAGGCTTTGGCCATCATCTTTGGCACCAAACACTTCCATGATTACATCTATGTCTGGCGGTTCACACTTATGACAGATCATAACCTCTACTGCATCTCTTCAAGCCTTCAGCAACAATACTGACCTGCACGGCATGCTGGCCACAACAGTGGGCTCTGTTTCTATAGGATATGCCTACAATACCCAAATTGCCCCCACACTGCCTAAGCCAAAGCCGACTTCCTACTGCAATTGCCTGTTGGTCACAACCCAGAATTTGATAAGGATCTGGAAGTCTGTTTTCGTGAAGACAGTGAGGCTGCTGATGTCATGGACATCTCCTGGCTGATGCACACCTCTTGGGAAGAAACACGGCGAAAGATCCTCTCCTCTAGGAGGTTTTGCATTATACAACACAAGGATGTCCCTTGGACAAGAAATGTCTTACTCACTCAGACCTCCACACCTTCTGAATCAGGCATCATGAGTTTCATCCCCACCTGGCACTATTTTGATGCAAGGCACCATGGGCTGCACTGGGGTACTCTTTCCCAGAACCCTCTACCATAAGGTTCTTCGGCTTCTCCATTATTGTCATAGGGCAGTCATATTAACAAAGTGCCTCACCTGGGAATATGTCTACTGGAGAGGTATCAACGCAGATATTGCCAGAATTGTGAAGGAGTGCTCCACATGTCACAGCAAGCAAGCAGCCCCCCATCGGTATTTCCCACTGGTCACAGCAGTGTCTCCTTGGTCCTGTCCACATTCATTTGGACTTTGCTGGCCCATTCGTCAGCTCTATGTGGCTCCTGGTTGTCGATATGAGAAGTGGATGCCCCTTCATGTTTAACATACAGTCCACAGCCTCAGCGAAGATGATCTAGGAGCTGGCATGCTTGTTTGCCCTCGAAGGCCTCTCAGAAGCCCTGGTCACTGATAATGCCCCCAACTTACATTACCAGACTTCTGGGACTTTTTTACCTCAAATGGCATCTTGTTATCCCATCCTTGTCACCAAATGTTGAAATCTGCCTACTCATCAAATATGTGGTTTCTAGGACACCTGCTTTCTTGGATCACTGCACAACATTCAAACAAATCGTATTAAAGAAGTTTATTACAAAAGGAAATGATTACAATACGCAACTTTGTATTTACACAGATGTGATGCAAGCAAAGGGCAACAGACAAAATAAGCAAGTTTCTTCAGTATCGACACTGCTACATAGTAGAAGTGAAATGACTAGTCTTGATGCTATTCTTGAACTGGGCCGCTACCAGTCGGGTGGGTGCTTATGTTCTCTTCGCACTGAGGCCAATACTGTCATGTTGTCATCCTGGGGAGGGGTCAATCAGCGGGCAATTGGCTGATGTCTTCTTCACAGCCCTCTCTGCTTACTGTTCCTGACTGGCATCCAACGCTTTACTTTACGTTGCAACATAAGCACTATAGCTGTTATCATTTTTGTATCTTTTGATCTCCTTCATCTATATAATATCTGTACAAGTTGCACATCATTGTATCTGTGTTTGTGACATTCGGTTGTCATGTGAATAGGGTCTAAGAAGCTGGAAGGTGCTTAGTGACCAAATAAATATAATTTTGCAAAACATACGAGGTATACAACTTTTCTGCCACAATTTTTTCTCCAACATCTGAGGCTTTAATGAAACAAATTGGTTACACATGTATCATTCTAAGTATTTTCCATTGCTGGCCACCACTTTCTCCCATCTTTCAGGCAGTGTACGAATCCTGTGTAGAAAAAATTGTTCATCTTTAGAGGTGTTCCACAAATCGATCCAATTTGTGACTTCTTCATGAGATCAGAAGTGTTTGTCAGCCAGGCCATGCACCATTGATGTAAACAGGTGATAGCCAGAGAGAGCACTGTCTGGAGAATATGGCGGATGGTAGCCAGAGAGAGCACTGTCTGGAGAATATGGCGGATGGGGTAGGACTTCCCTATTTTAACGTTTCCAAGTACGTTTTGGCCTCTTTTGCAACTTGGGCTCGAGCGTTGTTGTGCTGCAAAATCACTTTATCGTGCCTCTCGCTGTATTGCAGCCATCTGTCTTCTAATGCTCTGCTCAAATGCATTAATTGCATTCAATAATGAGCACCTGTGATTGTTTCATTTGGTTTTAACACCTCATAGCACACAACGCCAAGCTGGTTGCACCAAATGCAGAGCATGATCTTGGAGCTGTGAATATTCAGTTTGGCCATTGACATGGAAGCATCGCCGGGATATCTTCATGATTTTTTGCGTTTAAGGTTATCGTAATGAACCCATTTTTCACCCCCAGTCACAATGCTATGCAGAAATACCTTCTGTTTTTGCCTCTGAAGCAAATGTTCACAAACACACAAACGCCGTTCAATGCCGCTCGCAAGGGACCCAAGTTCCTTCTTTCTGAATAATGTCCATAGCCTTGAGACGTTTTGAAATGGCTTGCTGTGTCACTCCTACTAATTGTGCCAATTCTTCTTGAGTTTGAAGAGAGTCTTCACTCATCAATGCCTCCAATTCTGCATCTTTGAAAACATTCTCTCTCCCACCACTGTGCTGGTCTATGACATTACAATCACCGTTCTTGAAGCGTTGAAACCACTCACGATACATTCTTTCACTAATATCGTCCTTACCATACGTACTTGAGAGCATTTGGTGAGACCCAGCCAATGTTTTTTTTCATATTGCAACAAAACAGTAACAACTCCCACAAATGACGAGAATTAGGCTCGTAAACTGACATTTTCAATCAAGAACAACTTTATGATGCAGACACAAATCGACCAATGTGTGAATGAGGTTATGTTGACCGAGGTCCCAGCGAACTGCCTGACGTCTGCAATCTGTTTCTTTCGACTGCTACTTACCGCTCTTGCCACCTATCGGCAATCAGTGGAAACAAAGTTGTACATCTTGTATATTGAAGGAATATATTTTCAACAGATGAGAGAGAGGTACTAAATCATTAGTGGTTTCTTTTTCTGCAGCTCCTCACAACACAACCCTAATTATTCTGTGCTATAGCTATGAATATCATGTTTGAAGAGCACTAAGTAGGATCTGCGTGGACAATTTTGAAATATATGTTAATTATCACACATAATATATTTTTTCTTTCTTTCAATTACAGATTGCTACATTGGGTTGCACACGACAGCATGTGCTACCAACACATTCCAAAAGGCTGCACATAAGAATCAGAGTTTTTCAGAGCTCATGCAAATATGCTTTAAAGAGTCTCTGTTATCACCAAAAGGGTTTTGGAAAACCTACGGTGTAGTACCGAGTTTTTCATTATTTCGGGTTTACATAAATAAACTATCCAAATTTTATTGAGTTATAAAGTTCTTCAGATGAGTGACATGTCCTGCTGCAGCATGGAAAAGAAGGGAACTAGCAGAAAAAATGCTGCTTTCAAAGCACAAAATAAGTTAAAAATGCACTTGTTTATTAACAGGTTCTGACAGAACATATTTGCATTTTTTTATGTTGTGAGAGAAGGAGACAGTGGCAGTGGGAAAGAGGTGGAAAAGGAATAAATACTAGAAGATGGTAGACAGTGGTTGTGGTATAGAAAGAGTGAAGGAGACAGTAGCAATGTGAGACAGAGGGGCTCAGTGGCAGTGGAACACAGTCGTCAGTGACAGAACAGTGCTAGGAAAAGGGTGAAGTACACAGTGCCAGTGGGAGAGGAATAAAGTGAAGGAGAAAGTGAAGGAGAAAGTGGAAGTGGGTGACAGCCAGTGATAATGAGAAAAGAGTCTATGACAATGACAACAAACAATTGAGAGGCAGTGACAGTGAGATGAGAGAGCAGCAGTGGCAAGGAATTAATGAAATAGTAAGCAGTAGGAGAGAGGAAGAGAGAGCAAGAGAGAGATAATGACAGTGAGAAGAGACAGCAGGAGGAGAACAGAATGAAGGAGACTGTGGCTGCGAGACAGGAAACACAAAGAGGTAACAACAACGAGTTGGACTGAATGAGTGAGTGAGAATGGGCAAGTGAGAGTGGATGGGTATGAACTACTTAAACAGCGATGGACTAGTAGGTGTGAGCAAGTTACAGTTAGAGGAACTTGTAGGAGTGAGATGTAAATGGCATGTTAAAAAGAGCGTGAATATGATGGCATGCCAAAATTTTTGGCAGAAATAGGCAGCTGGTACCCCACTTTTCAATCAGAGTCTTTTTTGTGCTCTGATAGGAGCATTTTTCCACTGGTTCTAAATTAGATAGAATAATTTAAGGAAAACAAGTTACACATCACCAAATAGTTGCAATGATGAGTCATCAATAGACATACACAGAGCACTGAAAATATCGCTAGCTTTCAGACGAGTCCTTCAGAGCTATAGAGTACATCCACAGATATCCGCATGTAAATTTATGTTGTTTCGGCTGACTATATTGTGCCGGCACTGCAGTGCAGGTGTGCATGCATGCCCGTGTGTGTGTGTGTGTGTGTGTGTGTGTGTGTGTGTGTGTGTGCGCACTCACACTTTATGACTCTGAAGGAGGATCTGTCTGAAAGCTAGTAATGTACTCAGACTTGTTTGTGTTCCTATTGACAACTCAAAACTTCCAAACTATTCAGTGAGCTGTTACCTTTAACTCTTAAATTATTTACATTCGACCAAGGACTTTCCATTACCAAATTAGATATTACTCTAGACATTTCTATTGGGTAGGGGCCAATACTACAGAATGACAGTTTTTCTTTTCAATTAAATACAATAATATGTTAATGGAGCATAATTACACACACTAAATGAAACAAGATGTGCAAATGAAACAAGATGTGCCCATTGAGGATATAGGAAATACAAGTGATAGTAAAATAATTATGCAGTACCTGACTTCTTAGTGACCACAGTTTCACAGTCTTGTCACGACTTCCACTAAGGAAACTATTTTCATTGTCTAACACTTGTATGGTCCGGATGTTACTCGTATGGCCTGAGAATCTCTGAAGTTTTATCTGCTTGAAATTAAAATTTGTTTCTTTATCAGGTCGACCAATCTCATGTTCCCAGTATGCCAACCAGTTTCCATGTAAATGCCTAGAAATTTAGGAAAGGCAATATTTCAACAAAAATTGTGAATAATTACATTTAACAATTCTGTGGCCATTATAAATACCTGTTTGTATTCTCCATTTTTTTGCTTATGAGATTCATCAAGTCACCTGCACTTTCTTGAAAAGCAATACCCGCACTTTCTGTTGGTAGAACAGAAGGGATATCTGCACTCTGAAATAAAAGAAATAGTAATATTAAGTTCATGACAATCACTGTAAAGTATTTTAAAGCCTCGGTTCATAGGTGTTGGCTCAATACTGAGGTAACAAGATGCTAAAATGTGACAATTAGTAAATTTTTGGTAACAGTGCTAAAGTATTTAAACACAAACTTGCAACTCAGTTTAACAATATGTATGATATATTAAAGGAGAAATGTATAGATGGTGAAAATATGATACTGATTTAAATAATTGTGACTAGCTTGAACACTGACTAAAATGGATGAACAAGTCACTCTGAGACACACTGAAATAATCTACACAATAATCTGGGCAAGAATACTCACAATATACAAAATATTAAAATCTTTTCCACATTAATCTTATTACCTAAGACAGTAAACAAACCCTTATAATGAAAAATGGTGCCTACTTGTCAGAATATAAAATGTTATCCAGTAAATGTGGTGCACTGGCACTAGTGCACCATAAGCAATCCACACTGGTGAGTCTCCATGCCATGAAGGACCTGTGTGTCAGAGTACAGTGGCCTATTCTCAGTTGTGTTAAAGCCACTTCTTTTCCACCTGTGTGATTGGAATGATGTTCTCCATGGCAAAATTGTAGGTTTAATCAGCCTTATAATTTGTTATTTTGTATCTCCAGCCACACATTCTCTCTCTGACCATAAACCCCCTCCTAAGCAATAAGGTAACAGCAGTGAAAAGGACTGCAAGGTGCAATACATTACTTTAATTTTAAGTGTTCCTTGTTGCTGTGTCAGTTTGATCATTAGCCAGTATTCCCACATGGCCCAGTGCCCAGAAGAATGATACATCCTTCCCGTGATACTGTAGTACGTAAAGTGTTTCTTACATGTTTTGCACTACTTTGTCTGCTGGAATGTTTGTTGAAAATTCTGTGTGATACTTAGCGAATCAGAACAGGCAAAGTTATTTATTGATTGAACCTCATCTGCCCCAGTGCATTTAGGATTGCAGAGAACTCTGGATGAAAGACTGAAAGTATAATCCTAAAGACATCATCAGGAGAAACTACTGAGCAGCATACAGTATGGCCTTGCTTAGACCTAACAGTGTAAATAATTATTAAATTTCTGTGCTACTCTAAAGCATTTAAAAGATTTGTTTGAAAACAATAATATGGTGTACAAGATTTCTTGAACTTTATCAAATAGTCTTGGCCTCAATATTGAGTATACTTGCTGCACCCATGTGTTAAAACTTTTAGGTATGGCACAATCTCTAGAAGCTACTCCTCTGCTCTAGTCCCAAATGGTCTCATTACTCTCCTATGGATTAAATACATCCATTCTGCTGATGATCAGACGAGAAGAGCAGAGGCCATAGACTGGAGGATTGATCAGACATTACATGCATGTCACACGACGAGGAACTTCTGTCACATGTTTAGAGGTGGTTCACCATGGTGGTTCACCATCCTCGCCACAAAGGCTGCCTGAAGCCTCCTAATACCAATCTAATGCCTTTATGCTGAATGGATTCCAGAACATGTAAATAGGTTGTTTGTGCAGAACCATACACAACACTGCCATAGTCCAGCCACGAGCAAACGAAAATTCTGTAAAACAACAACAGGAAGGATCTGTCAGCCTCTCTGTACCTGCCACTAGGGTGCTTTTAAGACGCTGAGGGCCTTTAGAGTTATTACTTCTAGATACTACAAGTGCAACAGGCATGAGTCATCAAACATGAGACCTAAAAACATTATCGAGTCCTTAAAACTCAGAGTGAGGTTCTCCCAGACACAATTCAGGCTGATAAAAAACATCACATACATGATTAAAATTGACGCACACACTTATCTGTAGAAAAATTGAAGCCTATGTCTTAGCCCATATTTCTAGTCTTCTTACTGTTAGATGCAGCTGTCAAGCCAGTTGTTTTGAAGTTGGAAGATAGACAAAAGACTGAAAAATCAGCTACAAAAAGAGAACACTGGGCAGGACTCCATACTTCTGTCACTGAGCTGTTCATGGACACAATTCCAGACAGACGCTATTCTCCTGGGGATGCTGGTCTGAGAGTGTACTGACAACTGTGAATCTGAAATCTTATCCTGAAAGGAAGGTTCACACTAAAATGGGAAGAAAACCTTGGGAGACCTATTCCTATTGTTGTCAGCAGAGCACTACATCTGTGTGATGAAGTTCAGGGAGCAGCAGCCATTATTTATCACTCACTATCTATGTTGATCGCTCTCACTTGCTTTCACAAGTGTGAGCACTCACTGACTGTCTCAGCAGGTGCGTAGTCCGTTCCATGATGTTTAGCAATGTCACAATGCAGTATGAGGATGTAAGTGAAGCATATCAAGTCTGCACGCACTGCAATTTCACAGCCTATGTGCATGCATGTGAGTTCGCATAGATGCAGTTTTTACTATGAAATATCTAATAGTAAAAATTAGCAGTTTAATGTAGAGATCGATATGCTCCTTGTAGAGTTTTGAAAAGCTTTTTATAATGGCTTATGATTAATCTTTGGGGAGTAAATCAAACGAAAGGGTATAATACAACTGAACAGGTAAAAAAAGTCTGCTCACCGAGTGGTGGCAGAAGAAAAGAAGATATAAAACTTATGGAAATGTGCAAGCTTTTGGAGCCAGTGGCTCCTCCCGGCAGAAGGGTTGAAGGGAAAGGAAGAGGGATGAAGGAAAAAGAACTGGTGAGATTTAAGGAATGGGGAGAATTAAAGAAAAGTCACCCAGAAGCTGGATCAGGGGTGACTTACCAAAGAGGATGAATGGGAAAGACTGGTACTTGGGGACTGAATGAGACATGATCTGAAAACCTGAGAGCTTAAATATATTAAGATAGGATAACAAACAATGCAGAGGTAACTTAAAAAAAAAAAAAAAAAAGACATCATGCAAGAGTTAATAAGACTGGAAAGCTACGTGCACTGTACATGGTAGGTATGGAGGGATGTGAGGTGGAGAGAATGCAAGGGTAAGGAGTCATTCCAATCCCGGGAGTGGAAAGACTTCCCTTAGGGGGAAAAAAAGTACAGGTGTACACTCGCGCACACACACACACGCACACATATCCATCCACACATACACAGACACAAGCAGACATATTTAGGCAAAGAGTAAGGGCAGAGATGTCAGTCGAGGCGCTTTCCCGCTTGGTAAGTCTTGGAATCTTTGTTTTTAATATATTTTTCCCATGTGGAAGTTTCTTTCTATTTTATATATATATATGTGTGTGTGTGTGCGCGAGTACATACCTATCCTTTTTTCCCCCTAAGGTAAGTCTTCCCGCTCCCGGGATTGGAATGGCTCCTTACCCTCTCCCTTAAAACCCACATCCTTTCATCTTTCCTTCTCCTTCCCTCTTTCCTGACGAAGCAACCGCTGCCGGTTGCGAAAGCCCTAATTTTGTGTGTGTGTGTTTGTGTGTTATTTTATTGTGCCTGTCTACCAGCGCTTTCCCACTTGGTAAGCCTTGGAATCTTTGTTTTTAATATATTAAATCATTTACATAAGTAGATAACAACAGTAGTCCTATCACACTTCCCTGGGGCTCTCCTGATGATACACTTGCTTCTGTTGAACACTCACTCATGAGGACAACATACTGTTTTGCATTATTTAAGAATTCTTTGAGCCACTAAACATATCTGTGAACTTATTCCTTATGTTTGTACCTTCATTAACAGCCTGCAATGGGATAGTGTGTCAAAAGCTTTCTGGAAATCTAGAAATATGGAATCTGCTTGTTCGCCTTCATCCATAGTTCTCAGTATACCATGTGAGAGAAGGGCAAGCTGAGTTTCACACGAGCAATGCTTTTTAGAACCATGCTGATTTGTGGACATAAGTGTCTCAATTTCTAGAAAGTTTATTATATTCCAAATGAGGATATGTTCACAGAGTCTGAAGCAAACAGAAGTTAGAGATATTGGTTAAAGTTGAGTGTGATAGTGAAGTCATCTGGTCACATATAAGAGGTGCAGGTGAAATCAATTCAATTGTTGGATGTTCAAAGAAGGTCTTTAGTCAATAGTGCGTAAATATCCAGATCTTGCAGTAATGGTTGGAGGCGATTTTAACCTGCCAAATACTGACTGGGGTATCTATGGATTCATTGCAGCGGTACAGACAGACAGTCAAGTGGAATACTTTTGAACATGCTTTCTGAAAATTGTCTTGAGCAGCTAGCTCGGTAGCCCAAATGGAAAGGAAATATCTTAGACCTTGTACCTACAAATAGGCCGAACCTTATTGACAATGTCAGTATACAAGCGGAGACTAGTGATCATGATGTCATTAAAGCAACTATGATTATGAAAGTTAATAAATCAGTCACAAAGGCTAGGAAGGTGTTTCTGCTAGATGACGTGGTTATTGCACATAGAACTTGAAGTGACTTGCAATGCCTGCCTTGAGGTCATCTAGTATAAAGTTGCTGAGTACACTCTGAACCACTGAGTACGCTGCTAAATTATATGTTTCACTTAGATGCTTCCACCATGTAATAGTTCAGTTGAGCTTCAGCCATGGGAATATGCTCTCCAATAAAGCCTTGGATCCTGACACTCTCCTGTAGTTAACTTGCATTAACTACACAAATTTTTTAAATTTTACTTGCTAATTTATATGTTTGTTGTATTTTTTTTTACTGTATCTTAATATTTCCTTCTCTCTGTACTTTTTTCCCAGTCTCTTATTTTCACTTACCGCCTAGTTCTTAACTGCACTCACTGTTCATTTCACTTCAAATGCCTGTATAATGTAGTAGGAGCTGGTTTTCTCTGCATTGGTCAGGTGAAGTGTTTGATGGCTGCAGCATAAGTCTGAGCAGGCTGAATTTCTTCTTCCTGACGTATTTGGCTGGTTTCAGAGATTGGTGCTAAAGATCATTACACTACTTCTTCAACATTCTCTGTTACCTTTTGACACATTATGTTAACATTTATGGCAGCTATCTCTTGCTTACTCAGTTCAACAGTTTTGGCTCTCATAAAATACGTTGTTCATTCTCTCACTAGCTGGCATACGAGAGAGCGATGTCTTGGCGATTTTCCACAATTGCCATATGGACCACATTCATAAGTCGATCATACGTCTTTCATCTGACTCCTTTCTGTTGCATATCCTCAATGTGATGGAATCACTTGATGTACTCCTAATATGTTGTGACACCTTTTAAAACTACATCTCGGTACATTTCATCTGTGACTCCTTCCATCAAGTGTGAGATTTTGTCAGATTTTTCATTTTCATATTCATATTCACACTGTAACATAGGGCTATAGCATTCTGTAAGTATGACTGAGTCCTTTTCTTATGACACTGGGCCCCGTTCTGCCGATGACTGTCACCAACATTTTCACAGTTCGGCTTGCAATTTATCTGAGCTAGTAAGCTTTCCATTTTTGTTCTCAAACCACTGGTGGATTGTGCCATACAAGTTGGTTGGTTGGTTTGTGGAGTAAAAGGGACTAAACTGCTTGATTATCAGTCCCTTTTTCAGTGGTTATGCCAGTTCTCAGAAGAAAACTATAACCCAAAGAATCCTATTGCCTGAAAGGTGGGAAAGGAACAAAATGGGTAAAATTAGATGTGTAATCACACAGAAGGAGAAAATGAAAGAAGCAAGCCAAAAGTGAAAACATTAACTAAAAGGATAACAATTGTAGAAGGTGTTATAACAATATATCAGATGACCTGGGCTGGCTGATTGCAAGAATAAAAAGGGGATGAGCCTGCCACTTGCAACACACTGAAATCTCCAGCCTAAAAACACAAGGCAAGAGAAACACAGATGGTGAAAAGATGAACATCAAGTCGAACAGACAGCACCAGAGAGAGTGAGGAAGAGTAAAAATGAGGGTGAAGGTCTGGAGGAGAAGGCCACATGATAAAAACACCCCATCTCAAATAAAACTTAAAACTAGATCAGCCATTCAGGCATTGTCACCTAACATGATAGATAGTGCCTCAGGAAGGTAAAAAGTCCGTCTCAGGACGGTTAAAGTTGGATAGTCCAACAAGATGTGATCACTGTCAAGTATGAATCATGACAACACTGAGGTGGGCCCTTGCAATGTAGATGGTGACTGTGAGTCATCCAAGTATGGTTGATGTGAAGCTGGCAAAGGAGAACAGAATCCTAGTGAGAGGGTTGCATGGAGGACTGCGACACCTTCATTGGCTCCTTTATCATAAGTAACTTGTTCAGCATGGTCAGGAAGTGCCATTCTGTATTCCAGAGCCCAAAAACCTTTTGGAATAGTACTAATCAAAGATCAGATTCTGGTGTGCCAATGTCCAGACTCCGTTAATGGGTAGCCTCTTTGGCTAGCCTGTTGGCAAGTTCATTTCACAGGGTCCATATGAAGGCCACTGATCATCCACACTTTTCAGGGACATAAAGAGACTCTTGGGTGGCCAAGAATTTGTAAAGCGGTCAAGGAGTCGCTACAAATGAAGAAGGACTCCCTGGCACATGGACGGATATGCTCAGGAGTACAAGAGATGGCTACCAGTTCTGCAGTGAAAACACTGTGGCCATCTGGCACGGAACACTGTTCAGTATGTCCTGCATGAGCATATGCAAACCCAATATGACCATCAACCATCGAGCCATCCATGTAAACTACCTCTGAGACCTGGGACAGGGCAAGAATAGAGAGAAACAGGCAGTGGAGGGCCGCAGGATGAACTGAGTCTTTTGTGACATGGGAAAAACAGGCATTGATTCCACGGGGCCTGAGGGGGCCCGATACAAAAAATTCGCGCGGGGATTTGGGAGGGGGGGGGAATAAGTTAAGAAAATTATTAGTTATATCATGCTTTGTAAAATTACAAAAAAATATGTTGGAACTTCTTAATTTCTTTGCTTGATGATAGTTACCTTTTGAAATACATTCAGTAATGGGTTAAAGCAAATAATTATTACGGTAGTAAGCAGGTTAACTGAAAATGAGTGGTGTGAATCATGATAGTGTTATGGTACTGCGGACATATTTAGAATTTGTCCTGGTGCAAGGACCTTTGGGTAAAGTCTGGCACTGGCAGGCCAGTGCTGTGGCTGCGGCAACATCGAAAGGACTGGAACAGAAGCACCTGGAACCCTCTGCCTTGCGTTGCCTTGATGCTTTGAGACATTATAATGCCGTGCCTATATAAAGCCCACCCTGCTGTCGCAGTCATTCATTGTGGATAGTTTCGTTTAGTGCCTGCTGCAGATGTTTTTAGTATTCCGACATTAGTGTCTAGTGGACTATTTTATATGACTATATTTTATTCGTTTACTTTAGTCTCTTAGTGTACTGTGAATTAAATTTGCAATGGATAAATGTGTTACCAAAAAGGCGTGCTTAGAAGATGATGATACAGAAAGTCAACCTCCAACATTTATTGTGTCGACAATTGCTTCGTCATTATCAGGCGAGAACCATTCACAGCCAAAACCTGGACAATACGGTAAGGAAAGATCATTTCAGAAGACTTGGTTGGTCAAATATACATGACTAGAATATGAAGCATCTACCGAAAAAGTTTTTTTGCAAAACCTGCGT